>NC_022014.1:72174367-72176982 GCF_000317375.1 Microtus ochrogaster
TCCGCCTGCCTCTGCCTCCCGAGTGCTGGGATTAAAGGCGTGCGCCACCACCGCCCGGCTATTTATTTATTTTATTTTATTGTTTTTTTTTGGCATTTCAGCTTCTTGCAGCTCACTTCTTTTCTGGCTTTTGAGTGTAAATGGAGGTTTCTTGACCTGCCCACCAGTTCACAGATAACCGTCTCGGAGGCTGAATATAAATTATAAATGCTTGGCCAATAGCGTGGGCTTATTATTAACTAATTCTTACACTTAAACTAACTCATATTTCTTATTTACTCTCTGCCACATGGCAGTACCTTTATTAGTCTGGCACATTTATCTTCTTCTCCCCTTGCATCTGCTGATTACTCCCCTGACTCCTCTCTTCTCCTTCCCATCATTCTTAGTTTGGCCGCTCCCCCTTTTCTCAGCAAAGCAGATGATCCCTGCCACTCTTCCACTTTCCAGCACCCACACTGATGCATGATTAATAAAAGCTCAGGGTCAGAAACTGGGGTTCAACTTAAAGATCTGAAAAGCAAAACAGCCAGCCACTGGCTCTTACCTCAACTTCAGTCTGAAATGGTGATCCTGCCTCCAGGATTTTCAGAATGAGACTGTGCCTGAGAGCTGTCTCCCCTGTCTTATATTCCTCTCCAGGGCTGGGATTAAAGGCGTGCACCACCTGATTTCTATGGCAACTAGTGTGGCTACTGGGATTAAAGGTGTGTGTCACCACTGCCTGGTCTAAGGCTGACCAGTGGGACTACTTTACTCTCAGATCTTCAGGCAGTCTTTATTTATTAAAATACATTAGAAATGCCTCTACACTCATTGGTGTGGATGAGATGTGTCTGCACAGGACACGATTGGGATCTCTGTTGGAGACTGGGGATGGATAGAAAGCTTGAGGTTGGTGTGAAGGAAATGACTGGCTCATCCCCGCCCCACATGTTCTCTCTTCCTCTTGTTCAATTTCATTTTCAAATGAATTGCAGCAACCAAATTTAGCTTTCCACAAGCCCTCTTGCCCTTGACGTTGTCAGGAGGTCCCAGGACTCCTCCACTTCCCTGTTGCTGCTTTAATTAGAAGGCCCCCCTCTCTGCTCCGTCTTGAGTGACAGCGAAGGAGGCCTCTGCCACGTGTAAACATAATAGGCACCCGATGACAACAGTCACCTAGCAAACGAGGTCCTTGGCGGACCTCTGGTGTGAGTCCAGTTCAAAGTGGCCGCTGGCTGACCAGTAATTAGCTCTGTGGAAATCCGCATGACAGACCTTGTGAACTACAAAGGGCTACTTTGGGGACCGTGCTTCTGTCTTTAGAGGACCTTGGTGAGAGGAACTTTCCAGCTCTCTCCTGTGGTCTTGCACAGTGGAGCCGAAAAATGGATTAAGTCAGGAAATGATCGGCGCTGTGTGGGCTCACACACAGCCCGTTCTTGCATAGCTTTGTGTGCTTATTTCTTTTCTATACTCAAAGACCTGCTGACCTCTGAAATCTCCCCTCCCCCAGCCTCAGAAGAGACCCATAGAGTACATTTTGACTTTAAATGCAAAGGAGAGCTTAGAAAAGAACAGGAATTAGCAACTTAGGGACTGGGGAACCAAAAGGGACCTGAAGAGGGAAGAGTATGCCTTATGGAATTTTCAGATGTCACTGGGACCTCCTGTTTGGATGCGCAGGTGTTCCATGTGACAGTGAGATAGTCAGGATCTTTCTGCTCGTCCCTGACTGGGTCCCTGACTGATCTACTTTTCTTCTCTTGACCATGTTCTGTCTAATGGGGTAGAAAGTCCTACTGTTTGGAGATGGCGACGCTGGCGTCTTGCAGATTCTGTTTGACACTATGGCAATCAAGGGGATCAGCCTCTCAAGCGTCTTTCTTTCCATCCTTTGCTTTAGCTCATAGTACCCGTGAGCCCTGTTATGGGGGCTCTATCCATTTAGCCAATGACATTTGGAAGTGACTCACCATGGGCGTGGTTTTCTCTGCTATGTGACCAAATAAGAACTGAGGTGGGGGGTCGCACATGCTCGCTCCCTTGAACCTCTTGAACTGTGGAAGACTTCCTGATGACTGGATCATTTGATGCTTTAGTCTGGTGCTTTCTCCTTCCCCTGGTGGATAAAGAGGCAATGATGTTGCTTCCCCCTGTATTCATGAATGTGTTCCCTATTTCATCCCTTAAAGACGAAGTCTTCTGTTCAAGCATCTGTGGATTTCTCACAACAGAGCCCTTGATCCTTTCCTCAACAGAAGAGATGAAAATGATGCTGTGAGCTTTATTCCCAGGTGCCCCAGCTGTACCCTGGGAGAAAACAGCATTTACTATTAGTTCCTCGAATTACCTAGGTTGTCTTGGTTGTTGAGGAACAAACCCAGATGTACAAGCCTATCTTCTGTAAATATAACAAAATATCAGGGTCTTGTTACTTCATAAAGAGAAGAGTGTTGAAATAAGAGCGGCGGAGCTGCGTCCCCAGCACCCAGCCGCCCACATGGCTAGCTTAGTTTATGCCCCGAAATAATTACACGGAGCGGCTGTGCTGCTTCCCCTACACCCGGCCGCCCACATGGCTAGCTTAGTTTATGCCCCGAAATAATTACACGGAAACTGTATTCTTTTAA
>NC_022014.1:72178039-72204150 GCF_000317375.1 Microtus ochrogaster
TACATATACATATAACAAAATTGACCTTAAAATCCATACCAATGCAAATTATTCATACCTATATCATTTCCCCCTTTAAATGTAAAAGAACATTTATAAAGAATATTTTGGGAACATGGGCATAGTTTTTTCTCTCTAAACTGTTTTCTGTTGAATGGGGGCGTCGTTAATTAGGTCTTTTAGGGTGTAACATGTGTGTCAGGTTTATCTCAGTTGGCAGTTGAGTGAAATAATTTTTGAGGGTGCTCACAGGAACTTTTCGGAAGGTCGTGGTCTATCATACCAGATCGGGATAGATGTAATCCACAGGGTCTGGTCCTCTGTGAAAACAAAAGAAGACCCTCTCCAAAGCATTATATCCTTAGACCCAAATTTTGAAATTGTAATACCCTTATATCCATTTTGGTTTAGCTTGGCAGCCCATGTAATGAAATGTCTCTCTGTAGTTAGCTCCTTTACAGTCAAAAATTTTAAAGAAAACACAATAATACAAAGAATCCAGATTTTCTTTGAATTTTTTATTTTTGTGTGGCTTATTTTTTTTTATTTTTTTAATCTATAACTATCTGTATTTTGTCTCTTTAAAGACTTTAGCTTTTTTTTTAAACCATTAACTTTATTTTTTATTTATTTATTTTTTTTTTAAGCCTAAGTACATTCATCCAACAGTGTGGTCTTTTATGTCTGAATCTGTTTTATTGTGAATCTGTAACATTTTTTTACTATCCAGGAGCATTTCTTAAAATGTTAAGCAGTTCTTAAAAACTTAAGTTGCACTATGTACAAGTAATATGGTACCGCCTGTGTCCTGTCCAGTCTAAAGTTAACTGCGCTGTTATCATAGTAATTACGGTAGCTCCTGTCTGAGGTCAGCACACTTTAGCATGGAGCAGCCGCTCCTGCCTCAGATCTACTTGGTGCCTGAGCCATACAGTTCCAGGCATACAGCAAGTCCACATTGGTGCCGCAGTCAGCAGTTTAAATCTGAGACTGAGCTTGTAACACAGAAACTCTTTTTATCCAAGTTACAGCAAAATCTGACACGCAGAGCACTGTGCAGTCTGAAAACAATGGCAGGAATCCGCCATGCTCTTCCTCCTGTCTAAGCCTGATTCTACCGCCTGGGCAGATGGGAGCACTGAGCCATCAGCACGGTCTCAGAGCACTCTCCTTTTGATCCCAAGTGGGAACACAAACATCCAGTCCCATAAAATCCACTGAAATGCTTTAAAACCAGAGTTTGCATTGGCGGCACAGTCCCAAGAAGCCGCGCTTTAAAATGACACAGCGTTTTTTCTGTTGTTGCTGTCGAATCAGAAAATCTCTTTACAGCACGCCACCAACAAACAGCAAAAATCTGTATTAAACTCTCTCTCCCTTATTTTTAAGCCGTTGGGTGCCACTCTGTTGAAATAAGAGCGGCGGGGCTGAGTCCCAGGCGCCCGGCCGCCCACATGGCTAGCTTAGTTTATGCCCCGAAATAATTACACGGAAACTGTATTCTTTTAATCACTGCCTGACCCATTAGTTCCAGCCTCTTATTGGCTAGCTCTTACATATTGATCTAACCCATTTCTATTATTTTGTGTAGTCCACAAGCTGGCTTACCAGGAATGATCTTAACCTGCGTCTGTCTGGAGTGGGAGAACCATGGCGACTCACTGACTCAACTTCTTTCTCCCAGCATCCTGTTCTGTTTTCTCCGCCTACCTAAGGGTTGGCCTATGAAATGGGCCTAGACAGTTTCTTTATTAATAAAAAATCATTCCCACATCAGAAGAGGTTTACTTAGCTCACAGTTCTGGAAGCCTGAGAACATGTTGCAGGCTTCAGCTCAGCTCTGTGTTGGCCACATTATAACATGGCAGACGACATTGTGGTGGGAGCCTAGGGGAGCATGTAAGAGCAAGAAAATGTCTATCAAAGTCAGAAGCCAGCGAGATTCCAGGACCAGGCTTGTTCTTGATGAGAACCAACTTATTTCGTGACTACAGTGTTAATCCCTTCTGAGGGTGATGCCTCCCAGGAGAAGCCACCTCTTTAAGTTCTCCTGCCTCTCAGTGGCATCACTCTGGGGAACACGATTCCAACACGTGAATCTCTGAGAGACAAATCAGAGCCAAACCATAAAACCCACTTAAACTGATGAGGTAGCAACATTTAACTTCACATGCCAACAGTGGCACTGGCTTCAGGGTTAAACGGATCCAGGTACTTAATCATTACCAGGATTTCCTCACTCCCAAACTTAGCCCTTCAGGTCTGTCTTGCTCTGCACATTGGCCTCATCCCAGCCTGTAGTACAAAGGAATGTCCTCACACAACAGGAACACGCCAATCCACTGCATACTGACAGTCCCAAAAGAAAAGGAACAGCATATCTCTTAGCCCCACAGAGGCTCAGGGAAGGACTCTGATTGGAGCAGCCTGGACCACAAGTCACCCCAGGGCAGACGGTTAGAGTTGAGGAGCTGGATTCTCTGACTGGCCACATCTGAACGGCAAGCTCTTCCTTCTTGTAGGGTAAGCCACCACAATCCTATGCAGAAGGTATGTCGTATGTAGGGCAGAGTTTCATAAAAGAAGCCAGAGACCTAATCTTGGAAAAGGAACAAGGAATGCAGGGAATAGAACTCACATGGGGACTCACTTTTCCCTGGGCAGGTCTAAGTCACCATTGAAATCATTGTTTGTGTTCATGATAGATTTACTAGTAAGCACTCATGATGTTTATGTAAACCTTGCAATCAGCAAATCAGCTGAGACACCAGGCATGGGTAATCGAATTCCCTGATTATCAGAGGTTGGATTTTCCCCTGATGCCTGAGCTGCCTTGAGCTGTCTGACAGTCAGCTTGGCCCATGCCAGTGGCAGCCGTGTTGAACACCCCGTAGATGTTTGAATATTGGTTATCCTGACTCCCAAAGACAATCTCAGCCAGGTCTGTTTGGGGCCCTTTGTGCTAACCTCCCCCTCCAATTATAAACGTCAGTGAACAGTTTCCACATTGGCTGATGGAGAGAGTATATGACTGGTGGTAAAACTCTGATTGGTTTAGACCCACCCAGTGGTGCCAGCTGTGGGCTACTCACCTCCCATTGGTCTCTCCCTGTGATCTCATCTGCCTGCCAGGATCTGACCTCTAGTGGGAGGGGATGCCTGCTCGTAGGTGATCCAGGCCATTCTGGAATCCCAGCTTCTGAACAACCCACTGCATGCCTCAGTTCCTCTAGGCTGTCCTAAGAGAGGGAAGAGCGCCATGCCCTGACAGGGGCCACTAGCAACTGAGAGAGCAGTTGGGGCAGCTTGAGAATGGCCACAGCAGAAAGGCGATAGGAGCTGGAGAGTGTCACAGCCAAACCAGAAATTGTCCTTTTGCTCTTGCTTCAAACTTGGTCTCCCAGTGTTCTGGCTGAATAGTGTCATCTCCCAGTGTTCTGGATGAATGGTGCTCCCTCCCAGTGTCCTTGCTGGGTAGCACTCCAATATCTGATGTCTTGGCTGAGTGGTGCTCCCGTCTCTGCTGACCTGGCTGAGTGGGAACCTGGGAACAGAGCAAGGATCCCCAATGAGTCCAAGTCGGTGGAGTGGGGACCAGACAGTCCAACAACCTCATCCAAGCCTGGCTACCAATAACTTATCTGGGAAGCGACCTCTTTCTTGGGGTTATAATCTATGAGACACAGTTCTTTTCAGCTTCAATGCTGTGTGCTATGAACGAATGGGATAGGACCATAAGTCTGAGTAATGACTAGGGAAGGGCTCTGGGCTACGAGTCAGGAGTTGTGGGTCCTTGCTCAGCCAGTAACTACTAATGACCATGGACAAATCTGTACATGTGTTTCTTTATCCATAAAGTAGAGATGTTTATCTATGTACATCTCAGATTAATGGTAAAATAAATACACACACAAAAACAAAACCCCACTTGGATAGGCAGATAGGAAAATGTAATGAAAATATAGTCAGGTTTCTCAGGGATGGTGAGGGTGGGGTTGGCGGGGCCGCCTGCAGAGCCTCTATATCTGTCGGGAGGGTCTGGAGAGACCCCTTCTCATGGAAGCAGCAACCAAACCCACTGGAATCTGCTCCGGTCAAGAGGCTGGGGAAAGAGGGGGCGATGGCTTTAGTGATGGGAAACAGAAAGGAAGGAACCGGCAGACTATTTCTAAAATTGTGACCACAGGAGGAGTCTAAGAAACAACAAAAGAGGAGGCCACTCCGCGCATAAACTTGTTTGGAAAGAGAATACTTAAGAAAGGGCGTGGCTAAGTTGCAAACAGGGAGCCCAACTGGCCTGGAGACCCGCCTGGTCCCTCTCAGAGGATGGCTGGTGGGGACGGGAGAATGGAGATCTGGGGTTCCCATGGCTCTGCATGGGGCAGGCTCGACTTCACAGATGGCCATTGTTCTTGACGCCCCTTTGTTCTTCCCCAGGCGCCAGGCAGGTGGAAACTGGGGAGGCACGGGTTGCCCAGAGATAAGGCCTTTTTATGAGCTTCCTGGTTTAGCCGAGAGGAACTTCTCCAGCTGCTAAGAAAGCTGGCTGATCTCTTTACCTGGCTTCTTCTGGGAGGCTGCCGGGTGGCCAAACTCCCTGCGGGAGGCCCAAGAGATGGAGGTGTTAGCTAAGGTTGTACCATCCACCAAAACATTCCTGGCAAGCGTATGTCCAGAGAGACAGCACCCCATTGGGGATTTAAATGAATAGATCATTCCTAAGGTCTCTCTAGAAACTTCTTCTGACTCCTCCCGGGAGGAGGAAAGTGGAAAGGATGAAAATAAAACCCGGTGTCCTAAGTTCAAGACTGGCCTGGACCACATAGAGAGTTGCAGAGCAGTCTGCGCTGCACAAGAGCCGGCCTTAAAATTTTCACAAGAACGTGAGGAGGCGAGGGAGGGTGTAGGAGAGTGGCTAATAAACATTTGAAAAAGTGCTCAAGATCCTTAGCTATCAGGAACATGCAAATTAAAATCGCTTTGAGATTCCACCTCACTTCAGTCTTCAGCGTGGCTATTATGCCGGTACCAGGTGAGGGAAGAGGAAGGGACCTGTTTTCGTTGTCGGGGGACTATAAACTAGCACATTCATATCGAAATCAGACTAGATGCTTCTCATAGAACAAAAGGTAGAACTCCCGAGACTCAGCCTGGATTCCCAGGGTGTAGATCCGAAGGACAGCAAATCAGCAAACTGTAGCGATCTGCGCAGCCATGTTTACTGCTGTGCTATTCACAATATCCAGGAAATGGAGCCAGCCTAGCCATCCATCAACAGATGAACAAAGAAAACGAGGTACGTCCACACAATGGCATTTCATTCTGCCCAAAAGAAAAATGAAATCAGGACATTCGCAGGAAAACAGATCAAACTAGAAATCATTAGTAAGTGAATTAAGCCAGTCTTAGACAAATGTCACACACTTTCTCTCATCGTGTGCAGACCCTAAATTTAAAGTTATAGAGCTAAGGGTGTTCTCAGTTTGGAGAGTACTTGCCTGGCAGGGATGAAGCATTGGGTCCAGCACAGGCCTGTAATGCCAGCACGTGGAAGGTAGAGACAGGAAGGCTAGGAGTTCAGGGCCATCCTCTGCAATGTATCAAGTTTGAAGTCAGCCTGAGCTGCATGAGACCCGGTCTCAGAAAATCATGTGTGTGCATGCACACATGTGTGTCCATTCTCTCTGTGTGTGTGCGTGTGTGATACAACTACAAAGAGATCCCGAGAGAGGTGGGAGAGATTGTAAGGAAAGGGTGGGGGAGGTAATGGAACACACATGACATGAAAACAGAAGGGGAGAAAGGGGAGCAGCCAGAGTGGGGGCAGGGAGCACAGGGAAGGGAATGCATGGTGGTGAAGCGTAACACACGTATGAAAATGCCTTGATGAAACCCGTTACTTTGTGTGCTAGCTTAAAAATCAATATAAAAAGAAATAAAATACTAGCACTCTATGGAATGAAACAAAAACCTGAGATAGCAGCTGCATAATTTTGTATAAATTTCATATACATGAGAGTGGCTTGGAAATGTTCAAGAAGCCTGAGAACCCTCAAGTGAAGTGGTTTGAAATGTCCAGACTGGCTTCCGCATCTTGGGCATAAATAGAGAGTAGGAGCCTATGAAAATCTATTTCTAGGTTTGTATTTATTTCTATGACAGTGATTTATTTGGGAGGGGGCACATGTCACTGTGTGGAGGTCAGAGGACAAATAGGAGTCCATTCTCTCTTTCCACAGCGTGAAAACTGCCGATTGGGCTCAGATCAGCAACCTTGGCAGCAAGTACCCTTCTCCACTAAACCGTCTTGCAAGCCCCTGTTTCTAGTGTTTGGAAGGCCCTCTTCATGCTTCCCCAAGACAACTTCCCTAGTTTGCATATCCAGAAGGTGTGCTTAAGTCCCTCCCTCCCCCCATCTTCAGCTCTTGGTTTCGGGCAATTTGACAAGAGTCATTCTCACTAGCATGAGATGACGTCATCTCCTTCTTGTTTGGTTTCACATTTCCGCATGATTAATGATATTGAGCCTTTTTCTTTTCTCATATCCTTGTTGACTAATCTTATATTCTCTTTAAAAACATCTATTTAGGTCATCTGCCTACTTTCTTAGAAAGGATTTCTTTTTCCTATTGAGTTGTTCAGCTCCTTGTAGCTTCTTGATATGCGTCACTCGCAGAAAATAGTTCACAAATATGTTCTCCCCACTCTGTAGGTGGTCTCTTCACCCTGTCCGTCTTTCTCTGTGTTGCATAGAAGTTTTTAAACTAACTACAGTCCTTTTTTTGCCACTTTTTGCTTTTGTGGTCCATGTTTTTAGGGTCATATCAAAATATTCTTGCCTAAACCAATATCTGTAAGGGTGTTTCCTTCTTATTCCCTCTGAGTAGTTTTGTTGTCTTGGGACTTAAATTTGAGCTGAATGTTATCTCAGTTGTTTTTATACATTCTAAAATAACCACTGTTGCTGATGGCCTGGGTACTATTACTGTATAAATTAAGAAAAATTGTCTTATAGATTGCTGTAAGGTTGAAGGGGTCTATACAAGAACAACACCCCAGTTTGTGGGTGGGTCATGGGATTGCTGCTCAGATAAACATGAATGCTAAGGTAATAAAGCTTATGTCCCAGTGGAAGAACAGCTGTGGGCTAGAAGAGTGAGGGAGAGCAGCAATAAACAAACTAATAATAAAAATGAGATACTGTTAAGCTCTATGCAGAGGGTAAGAGAGGATGGTATTGGCCAGTGACTGGTGGTCACTTCTAGTCTCTTCCTGTGGGATTTCCCTCTGTATGCTGTGAACATGTTTTATTGCCATTGGTTATTAAAGAAGCTGTTAAGTCAGGCAGGAAATCCAAACAGAGATATAGAGAGAAAGTAGGCAGAGCCAAAGAGATGCCGTGTAGTTGCCAAAGGAGAAAGACACCAGTCACCAGTCAGAACCTTATCAGTAGGCCACAATCTTGTGGCGATATACAGATGGGTTAATTGAAGATGTAAAAGTTAGCTAGAAATATGCCTAAGCTATTGGCCAGGCAGTGTTGTAATGAATATAGTTTTCTGTGATTATTTGGGTCTGAGTGGTTGGGAAACAAACGAGTAGCCTTTGCCGACAAAGTGTCATGCCAACATGAGGCAACTATATTAACATAAAACCCGAAAAAGCTTGGAAAGGAATTCTACACAAAAAAGAATAGAGTTAAGCACAACTTCTTGGTAGCAGTATTTTTTTTTCTTCAGATTTGTTCTGTTTGTAGAAATAAACAGAAGCACAATTCCTTTAAGAGAAGGCTTCCTGACTCAGCGGTAGCAGCAAAACCCGTGTGGCTCCTTTAAGAAGTCTTCCTGATTCGTGCTAGTTTCACAAATGGCTTTGGCTCTTTCAGGAGGCTGAGCACTTGAATGGGGCTTGTGGGCAGCATGCTGCAATTTACTTGGTGGCAGCAGAGGCCAACTGCTTCACAGAGTTGAGTTGGTGAGCATGGCTTCCACCCAGTGGTCCAAGAACTGGCAGTAAAGGTACCTCTGCCATATTGAAAGACTGAGAGAGGTGAAGCCAGCATCCAGGGCTGCTGCAGCCAAGATGCTTGTCATTTTAAAGTGTTCCTAGTCAGAAAATGATTACAGATATGCAATAGAGACAGATTCAGACAGAAATAAACCTCTGAATGGGTCACAGTGTGTTTTTAAAAATGTGCGTAGGCTTGAGAGAAAGAAGAAAGAGTATAGACAGTTATAAAAAGAAATAAATAGTTTTAAAAAATAAAATAAAGTCTTTAAAGAGACAGAGTACAGACAGTCATCGATTAAAAGAATAGAGAAAAATAAGCCATGAAAGATGGAAAATACACAGAGTCTGGATTATGTATATTATTGTATTTTCTTGGAATTCTTTGACTGTGAATGAGCTAAGTATGGGGAGACATTTCATTGTACAGGATCCTAGGCTAAACCAACATATATATTTTAAAGGTATCTTGACTTCAAAATTTGGGTCTAGGGATATGTTGCTTTGGAAAAGAGGTTCTGCTTTTGTTTCCACAGAGGATAGAAAGCTGTGGATTCCTTACTAGCTAATATGGTTTGATCAAACATGACCACCTGAAGCAATGACCCAGATGGTCCAACATCCATAACAGCTTCAGGATTGCTGGCTGAGATGGACCTACCACACAGGATATCCCATGAAAGACCTATTTAACAGCACCCCCAATCAACAGGAAATAATCTAGAGAAAAATGCCCAAATTCCCCAAATGATTGTTTATAAATGTCTATTTACACTTAAAGGGGGATATGCTATAAAGATGAATATTTTGCATTGGTATGGGTCTTGGTTTATTGATAAAAATTTAAGGTCAATTTTGTTATATGTATATTTCTGTTCTTGATTAAGGTATTGTGTTTGTGCACCTAATTAAAAATATAATGTGTAACTAAGAAATACAGGTTAATAGATAGTCATCTATAATAGTCAAGCTTGTAGTCAGGTTAGGTTTTCTAGATGTACAGCAGTATATTTCAGATGGATAGGTATTCTTCAACCTTTTCAAAGGCCTACAGAATATAACATTTAAAATGCTTTAAGAACTTAGACTTTTCTTGACAGTGAGACATGTCTGCTTCTGGAAGCACCATTTACTTCACAGAGGTTGATGGGCATTTAAGAAACTCATTATGGAATTTGCCTTCAATATGACAAGGCTACCTATTTGGGCAAGAAGCTGCTCTTACCTGGACTGCTTGATGGTATTCTGTATTAACTGGACATGCAGGACCCACAGAAAAAAAAATGACTGCTGAAGTTGCCAAAAGAAGGTGAGACAGTCCTTCAGGGTTCCTGCTTTATGAAAGAGTCTGCCAGACATTCTGCAGGATACAGAAGAAAGTGACCAACAAACTGCCAATAGAAGCAAAACAGTCTTTCAAATTTCCCACTTCATGAGAAAGTCTAGTAATACTATGGATCTATAGGCTGAAGATGGATGCCCCAATCTTACAGAAGGACTTTGGGTGACAGGCAGCAGGATGTCTCTGTTAATTCTAGAGTTTTGGAAGTTGCTTACAATGCACTTCCTGTTAACTTAGGTAATATTATATCCTTCTGGAGTCTTTGATGGAGTTGAAGTTATATAGTTTATATATAACTTATATATATATGAAATCGAATAGTTATAATTATAGCTTTCCTTAGTTGTGATAAAAGATAAAGTAGATATAAATATTATAACTGTAATTCTTGCTTGATACCTGTTTTGATATATGAATTTTACTGTGTTAAAGTTAAAACCTTCCTTTCTATTTAGACAAAAAAATGGGAGATGATGTGGTATTCCCCTTTGTATGCTATGAATATGTTTTATTACCATTGGTTATTAAAGAAACTGTTTTGGCCAATGGCTTAATGGAGCAAAACCAGGCAGGAAATCTGAATAGAGATATACAGAGAGAGTAGGCAGAGTCAAGGAGATGCCATGTAGCTGCCGAAGAAGGACACTCTAGAACCTTACTCGGTAGGCCACGGCCTCATGGATACAGATTAATAGAAATGGGTTAAGATATAAGAGACAGTCAAGAATATGTCTAAACTATTGGCCAAGCAGTATGGTAATTAATATAGTTTCTGTGTGATTATTCGGGTCTGAGCAGTTGGGAAACAAACAAGTAGCCTCTGCCAACAGTCTCTTTCTGGGAGATAACTTTTCCAATGTAGCTGCTACACCTTTTTTGTTTCTTCTCTGTAGTGTATAAAGATGAGAGGTGTCTGATCTTCTGGTTCATCTTTCACTTACACAGACATTCACTCATTAACATTCCAAAGATCAGGCCACCCACAGGGTCACCTCTTGTTCCATTCCAAACCTTCCTTTTACCTGCCCCATTGTCTGCCTGCCACTGCCACCTCACACCACAGATCCTGAGTCTGAGCACAGCATTGCTGAATATACGAAGTGCATGGTACACATTGGGGAGTGTGAAGGTGTGAAGGAGCAACCTGAGCTTGGTTAGCCCACAGGTCAACTTCCCCAGGTTGGTTGTTCTGTGATCTATTTTTACTTCATTTTCTCAGAGGAATTTAGAATGAAGTAAACCAGTGTGGTGATCATTTGAGTTAGAATCTCTTGGCATCTACTAACTAGCTACACAGCCATTGCCAGATCATGTGACTGACACAGGCTCCAAGATGCTGGGTAGAACCATAGCTTGATCTTCATCCACAGTGTGCCAACTCTCTGAGTCCTACCCAGCTAGGACACTTCCCTCCCACACAAAATAGAATACTCAGTCATTTGCTTAAAATGGTACTATTTATTTAAAATTATTTAAAACCATTTATTATTGCTACTGCTGCTGCCATTGGTGATGGTGGTAGTGGTGGTGGTGCTGCTGGTGGTGGTCATTTGTGTGTGTGTGTGTGTGTGTGTGTGTGTGTGTGTGTGTGTAAGGCAGGGGATAACTTTAAAGAGAGTCACCTCTTTCCTTCCACTCTGGGTACCCGGGGTTGAACTCAGATTTCCAGGCTTGCACAACCAGCTTACCCACTGAGTCATCTCTCCAACCTCTATTTTTTACATTATTAAAAATTATTGTATATGAAGGGGTTGGAGAAATGGCTCAATGGTTAAGAGCAGTTGCTGCTCTTCCAGAGAGAGGACCCAGGCTCGGTTCCAGCAGCCACGTGGTGGCTCACAACTGTCTGTGACTCCAGTTCCAGGGATTCAACCCCTTCTTCTGGCCTCCTCTGACACTGCATGCATGTGGTGCACAGACATACACTCAGGCAAAACACCAATACATGTAAAATAAAAATAAATAATTAATAATAATTAATTAAAAGAAAATAATTAAACTAAACAAATCTTTAAAAATTAACATACTATCATTCTTTTACATCAAAATCCTGTCATCTGTCCCCTCTGTTGTAGCTGGGCATTCAGGCAATTCCCTGTGTCTCTCAGGATGATGCTGTAACGGACATCCCTGCCTGACTCCTGGTGCTCGTGTGGGACTGTTTCCAAAGTAAACTCCCAGGAATGGAATTGTAGCTCTGCGTGCAAAGGGCAGGTGCAGTCTCCTTAGATAAGGCCCAGTGTTTCCCACGGAGAGACTTCGCTTGAACAACCTTCTCCACAGTGAGGGAGATGAGCTCATGGCCAGGTGGGCTCGTGATTGCCTTCTGTAATCATGATATAGGAGATTGTGGGTTGTTAAAGTAACTGTGAATCCAAGGGAGTGTGCGCGCGTGTGTGTGTGTGTGTGTGTGTGTGTGTGTGTGTGTGTGTGTGTGCGTGCGTGTGTGTCCAGGTGAACTCATGATTGCCTTCTGTAATCACAATATAGGAGATTGTCAGTTTGTTAAAGTTAAATCTAAGTGTGTGTGCGTGTGTGTGTGTGTGTGTGTTCTGGGGATTGAACCCAGGGCCTGATGCATGCTATGCAAGTGCTTTAGCACTGAGCTACTTCTCCAGTCTTTTCATACTTGCAATTTTAGGACAGGCTCTAAATAACCCAACCAGGTCAGTCCTCCTGCCTCAGACTCCCAAGGGACTGAGAAAGTTTGTCTATACCACAAAGCCTGGTTTATAAAAGTATTTGAATTTCATTTTTTGGAAAGCAGGGGTGCTGATTCTACCACATAATACATGTGGAAACCAGAGGACACGTCCTTGGAGTCTGTTCCCCTGCTCCATGAGGGTTCTTGGGATTCAGTTCAGGTCATCAGAGTTGGTTACAAGTGCTTCAACCTGCTGACCCATCTCAGTTCCCATGTAAATGTAATTTAATGAACGTACAATGAATCACCTGGTCTCAGGCAGAAGGAGCACCCTGGGCAGGATGCTCTTGACAGAGGTTTCTGTCCTACCCAGTCCCGCAGTCGCTCAGTCCCAAAGAAACACACAGAGGCCTACATTAATTATAAACTGGTTGGCCTATTAGCTCAGGCTTCTTATTAACTAATTCTTACATCTTAAATTAGCCCATTATTCTTGTCTATGTTAGTCACGTGACTTGATACTTTTTATCGGTGAGGTGTTCTCATCTTGCTTCTTCTGTGTCTGGCTTCCTCTGTGACAACTGCAGACTGAGCCTTTCCTCTTCCCAGAATTCTCCTGTTCTCGTCTCCCTGCCTCTACTTCCTGCTTTTATCTACCCATGTGTTTCACATCACAGAAAGGGACTCTCTAAGAAAGACAGGCTGTTGTGCATATATGTTCATCCTTCCATGTCATGGGCTCCACATCTGGTGGTTCAAACAAACAAACAAAAACCGTGTGTATTTATGCATGTGTACAGAGGCCAAAGAGCAGCTTTGGGTGCTGTTCCTTGGGCTCCATTCTCATTTTCATCGCGTCTCTCTCTGGCCTCTAATCTGCCCTGTAGGTTACACTACTTGTAGGCCAGCTATCTAGAGCAGTGGAGTCCAGCGTGGGGAGGGAATAAACCTACTTATCTCCATCAACCCAGCAGAGGAGTTAGAAGTGCGCACCACCTCACCTACCTTTTTAACCGGGCTTCCAAGGATCAAACTCAGGTCCTTGTGCTTGTGTGGGAGCCACACTGTCGATCGAACTATCGCCCCAGCTTTAGAAAGTATTCATTAAAATTATGTCTATACGGAACCATTACAACACACCGTTTTTTATCATTATCCCATGCCCCCCAATCCAAACAATGCAACATGCCAACAATTTTCATTGCCGCTTACTGTGTGTGCTCTGTAATATCTGCAACCTGGAGATATTTCAAGTGCACCGGAGGCTATATGTAGGTTCTGTGCAAATCCACGATTGTTAATAAGGGCTTTGAGCATCTTGACTCCGGGTTTCTGTGACAGATATTGGAGCCATTTCCCAGAGGATACAAAGGAATGACTACAAGGGCAATGTATTAGGGTTGGTACCCAGACTGAGGGAGACAGCCTTCAGCTTAAAAACAGACAGGGCTGCTGACTTGTTTCAGGGCTGTGCATAGCAGGACGCAAGATACTGGGGCCAGGGCCCATTCTCCAACTACTGTGTTTCAGGGGCCTTTGGCTCCTCAAAGTTTCCCTGCTCTGGCAGCTGCTGCTTTATTGGTAGCCTGCTGGCACCTCCTATAGTGGAGCCTTCATCATCATCATCATCATCCTTGCCTCCAAACTGTAGCCCAGCTTAGCTGGCTCATTCCAGTATCTTAATTCTGAACAGCAAGATTCTACCACTGTGGTTTCTCATCATAGTTGGTGGTGGGGTTTTTGTTGTTGTTGTTGTTGTTTTGTTTTGTTCATGAAGATGCAGGGAGGCATACAGATTTGGAAGAAGGAGAGCAAGGCCATTGTTTGCTTCAAATGGGTTTTATGTTAGTGTGTATGCACAGGGGAGGAGGGCATGCATGAACACACATGTCCTAGTGTATATGGTGTCAGGGAGTCAGTGTGCTAGCCCTTCTTCAAATGCTTTCTAGTTTATTTTTTGAGGCAGAGTCTTGCTAAGCATGGAGCATGCCCAGTCAGCTAGATTAGCTAACCAGTGAGCACCAGGGACATCCCGTCTTTCTCTCTCCAGGCTGGGGTTACAGTCAGGTGTTAATGCACCCAGCTTTTTATGTGAGTGATAGGGTTCCAAAGTCAGGTTCTCAGACTTACGTGATAAGAACTTTACTGACTGAGCCAGACACTCATGCACCCCAGACTTGCCTCAGACTTGAGGATGACCTTGAACTTCTGGTCTTCCTAGATAGGTATTACTACACCTGTTTCCAAATGGGTTTTACACACAGCATCGATTCGTATGAGACTTAATGAACTTCCTCATGGAGAGGAAATCTCTTTTGAGTTGTCCCCATGGAGCTTCAAGGTCAAGGACACAGGGATGACAACGAAGTGTGCAGGAGAGAAGTACTTCTGTCTTCCGACAGGATTGCCTACTGCTGGTGAATTTGTGAGCTATTTCCCATAGCATTGTTTCGTTAGGGCTGCCATAACTTTATGGGAGAGGAAGAAAGACTATCTTCAGCTGTGTGGAATGAAGGAATGGAAGCCCAGAGAAAACGGTCAGAGCCTTCCTACTGTGTCTGTGTCTTTGCACCTCTCCCTAAATACATGGGTTGGGTCAGCCATGTCGAGACCTGGTTGACAATCAATGGCCATGATTCTCTACAACCAGAGGTCTCCATCTACTTAACCTCGCCAGGGTTAGGGACCCAGTGACATATCCCTGGAGCACCAGCATCTCAGGAGGTCGAGGCAGTGGAAATTGCAGAAACCCAGAAATAGGAAACCAGCTCTCAAGTAAGACCCTGTCTCAGGAAACAACAAATGTAGCTGGTATAACACTGGGGAGGCAAAGGCAGGGTTTCTCCAGCCTGTTAGCCAACTGTGCCAACTGGTCAACCTCTGGGGTTCAGTGAAGGACTCTGTCTCAAAAAATTAGGTGGAGAGGATTTGAGGAAGACATTCAATGTCTTTCTCTAGCCTACACACACACACACACACAGGATCACACCCACGTACACATGAACATACACAGTAAGATGGACATACACAGAGGAAGATACCTCATGTACATCATTGCCCTCCACATATACTCATGTGCATGTAGCCCCATGTGTGCACACGAATACATGAACATGATTTTTTCCAAGTTAGAACTTCTACTTCACAGACATGTCTCCAGCATCTCATTGTGGGCCGACCCCAGCAGCATCCTCCAAAGACCTTTGCCAGTTTGTGGAGAAGCCATCGTGCTAACAGCAGCCACTGTGGCATGGCAAAAGGAAAGGCTTTTAGCCTTTCACCTTGCCGTGCAGCTCAGGTCTGGGTTCTGAGGCTGAAGGTAAAAACCCCCGAGATAAACAACCCCAGCTGCAGCTAGCTGTCTTCGGGGAGATGTGCACTTCTGAGATAAGACCAGCCACCCCTATTTTATGATACTAATTGCTGAGAACAGGATGTTCACGCACAAACACCCCACCCTGACCCTCCCAGCCTGCTGCTCTGATTAAAATGAAGCCCTTTGCTTATGAACCCACTTCTTGCGGAACTGAAGTGCTGGGAGTTATTTTCCCTCTGGGGGGAAAGAATCTAATCTCCAGAAGGTAGAAGGTACGGCTCGCCACAGCAGGCCGCCATGTGGCTTAAACAAATAATGCAAAAATCCCCAACATCCCAACAAAGAGACCGCTCCCTTTATAGGACAGCTTTTTATTTTAGTTTAGTTTATTGTTTCATATTTTATTTTTCATCCCGCTAATAAATCTTGGCTCCTCCCCTCCCCCCTTAACTCTAATACCTTCTGGGGTACAGGAAAGTAAGTCTGAACTGTAAGCGTCTCTTGACCTAACTACTTATTAAAAACACTAATATGCTTGACGGCTTTGAAGTCCGCCTCACAACAAAGGGAGCGAGTTCGTCTGGGCCACTGTAATCCGTGATTTGTCACTAAGTTATGACATCCAGCAGAGCCGTGTGACAGTGCAAATCAATCACCCTGCGAGCTCTGCGGGGCCTTCCCTGCCTCCCCGCAGAGCTTCTGCAGTTTAATTAGCTGTCTTCACACCACCTCCACATACATCTGCAGCTTCAGCAAGAAAGAGACGCGGAGAATGGCTGCTCGGAAAGTGGGGGCCTTAGGAAAGTTCATATCGCGGAGAGGAAAAAAAAAGTCTGGAAAAGGAAACATCAGAGACCTTTGTAGTTTGGGCTTTCGATGTATTAGGCCTGAGATCCACAGGCGTGGGGTCCCTGGTATTGCTAAGTTTAGACTTGCAAAGCAATGGTGTGCAGCCTTTGCCGAAGAACTATCAGATGGTAGCAAACAGCTTTTCCTCGTTTGGGTAGTCTGGTTTTTGTTGTTGTTGTTGTTTTTGGTATTTCTTCTTCCATTCCAGCGCACTTTCTTTGGCTTTTCCTGCAGGAATTCTTTGGGTCCTGGTCCTCCAGAACCCACAGACAAGAAGCAGCGAACACCTCCAGGCTGCCCAACTTGTAAAGAACTGTGGGTGAATTCTTGCGGGCCAACGGCACTCCGGAGAGCTAAGACATGCTCCTCTGTTCATTTCGCTGCAATAAATAATGCCAGCCAAAGAAGAAAGCAGGAATAGGGCTGGGCAGTTGAGAGTCATTGACAGGGACTGCAGGGGTGAGAACAAATCAGGCCACCGTGTCACACACAGAGTGACACTTTTGTCCTGGCCCTGGGGGAGCAGGACAGATGAGATCAAACTGACCCTGCCTGCGTTGGGGGTGTCCTGCCCAGTTCCTCTGAAAAACCATTTACTGACGGAGGGGGCGGAAGACAGCCAGGCAGCTGTTGCGTCTGACTGAGGCCAGCCAGTGCTGATTTCAGGCAAGGGGGAGGGCGATCTTTCACCTTTGAGACTTCTCTTTCCTTGCTTCTTTTTTGGGAAAGGATTAACACATGGCAGAGGCCAGGAGGGTTCCTTGTGTCACCATTCTGTCTGTGCTATGCAGGTGACAGACGATATCTCCTGCAAGGATGTGTGTCCGATGCACCTGGGGGTATGTCTTCTTTTTTATATGTGTATACATCATGCAGGCACATGTGGAGACCAGACATTCGTGTTGGGTGTCTTCCTTGACCACTTTCCATCTGTTTTCTAGAAAGTATATTTCTGGAACTTACTGATTCTGCTAGGCCAACTGGCCCACAAGCCCCAGGGATCTAGGTCTGTCTGTCTCCATCTCCCAGGTGCCAGCGTAAAGGTGCACACTGCCTTCTCTGCGGGTTTTCATGTGGGTCCTGATGGATTTGAACTCAGATCCTCATGCTTGTATGGAAAGCACGCAATGGACTGAGTTTGCCCAGCCCACAAGGAAAGGTGTCTTTTAAGAGCATGTCCCAGGTGGGCAACCTTGAGATGTTGCTCTTCCTGCCTCTCATTTGAAGTGGGCTTTTTTAAAAAAAAATTAATCTAATTTATTTATTTATTAAAAATTACCACCTCTTCCCATCCTCCCATTTCCCTCTCACTCCCCCCACCTCCCCACCCCCTCGCTCTCCAATCCTAAGAGAAGTCAGGGTGTCCTGCCCCATGGGAAGTCCAAGCCCCCCCCCTCCATCCAGGTCTAGGAAGGTGTGCATCCAAACAGACTAGGCTCCCAAAAAGCCAGTACATGCAGTAGAATCAAAATCTGGTGTCATTATCATTGGCTTCTCAGTCCGCCCTCATTGTTAGCTGCATTCAGAGAGTCTGGTTTGATCACATGCTCATTCAGTCCCAGGAGGTGGTTTTAATCCTTGCTCCTGCCCCCTTTCTTGTGTCTGTCATATCATGGCACACCACAGCTGTGGACAGGAGGAGCTCAACTGAGTTACCTGCCCTAAGAATGTGCAGCCGGCACCCTCCTACCTCCAGCACCCCTAACTCTTAGAAGATGGTGGTAAAGAGGGCCTGGCCCAGCCTGCAGGGTTTTCCTCCCCACATCAAAAGGTCACAGAGCCATTGCTACAAAGAAAGGAGTGAATACGCCCCACACAGACATGAAAGAAACAAATGTCTATTGTTCGGTTGAAAGAGGCCAATCTGGAAAGACTATCTGGTGCCTGAACCCAAGTCTCTGACACTAAGGAAAAGGCAAAAAGGAGATAGGAAAAGATGGAACCTAGGGAGATGGCTTCATTGGCCAAGCGGCTGTGGCACAAGAGTTCGGGCCCGAGTTCTGATCTCTGCTACCCACATACAAGCCAAATGTGGTTGCATACATCTCTAGCCCTGGTAGCTGGGTGGGGGAAGGGAGAAGCAAGAGGGGTCCTAGAGCTAAGTGTCCCCCAGGGAGCTGGGGATTCAGTGAGAGATTCTGCCTTAAAAAATATAAGGTGGAGGGAGACCACTCAAGGAAGACACCCATTGGCAGCTCTGGTCCTCACAGATGGGTACACGTACATTCTCTCTCTCTCTCTCTCTCTCTCTCTCTCTCTCTCTCTCTCTCTCACACACACACACACACACACACACACACACACGGTGGGAGAGAAAGGGAGTGTTGGAGGGAGAGAGGGGGGAGAGAGAGAGAGAGAGAGAGAGAGAGAGAGAGAGAGAGAGCAGCATTGCCAAGAGCTGGAGAGCAAGAAATAAACAAGAGCCAAGGCATTTGTATGTATTTATAATATTATAATGGGGTTTATTATGACATTTTCACACATGTATCATTTGACTTTGCTCATATTCACCTCCACCCCAGTATTCTTCGCTTGTCCCCACTCCCTGCCAGTAACAAAGGCATTTTTCAGACCGTAAAGCTTCTATATAACACAATATTTATGTATGAGTTATCAGCTCAGTGTGAGCCTCAATGGAAACACTGGCCTTCAGCTAATGATGGCATATCAATGCCCACACGTCATTTGTCCCAGAGGTATCACCGGAGTACACACTGTGAGGAACAGGAGACAGGTAGGGGGCGGACACAGGAGAGAGAGTCTTTGTAGTTCCTACTCTTTGTGTGCGTGTGAACTTAAAACTGCTCCCAAGAATAAAGTCTATTAATTAAAATCTGCAGAGAAGGTCACGGGGACAAAAACCACCAAAGCAGGAGGGAGAGGAGGGGTGAGCAGGCAAGCCTCCTCTCCCTGTGAGTTCTGTTTTGTAGTTGGTTGCCCGAAGGGAGCCACTGAGATCGTCCGTCAGTTACCTGCAAACTGCCTTTGCTTCAGCCACTGGCTTCCTCCTGACTCCCTTTGAGCAGGAAGCAGCAGTTGTCCCAAGTGTGACACCTGAGGCCAGGGCTGGCCGTCATTCTCTATGACCTCCAGAGAAACGGGAGTACTGCACGTCTCGTGATGGGTGGATGCGGGTAGCGTTTTAATATACTGACTCAATATTTATTTAGGGTTTTTGAGACAAGGGTCTCACTATGTAGCCCAGGCTGACCTCAGATATCAATACTCCTGCTTCTGCCTCCTGAAGGTTGGGCTTACAGATGTGTGCCAGGGTGCCTGGCTTTTGGATCATAATATGTGTGTACAAGTGCACGCACACGTTTGTACAGGTGTTGGTGCAAACTTGCACATGTGTTTAGAGACCTTAGGTGTTATTCTGCCTTGGGTAATATCCAACTTTTGTCTTGTTTAAGAGACATGTTCTCTCATCCAGACATGGAGCTAGGCTGGCCAGTCATTGAGGCCCAGGAACCTGTCTGTGTATCCCCAATGCTCATAGTATAAGCATCTGTCACCACGCCTGGTTTAGATTTTACTTATTTTTTATGTATATGAATATTTTGCCTGTATCCAAGCATACGCACCACATGCATGCCTGGTGCCAGTGGAGGCCCGAAGAGGATATATGATGGCCTGAAACTGGAGTTGCAGACAGTTGTGAGCCACCATGTGGGTCCTAGGGACCAGACCCGGGTCCTCTGCAAAAGCAGTTAAGGGCTCTTCACTGCCAGACCATTCTCCAGCACCCATACCTGACTTTCTGTACAAGTTCTGGTGATCAAACCCAGGTCCTCTTGCTGGTGTGACAAGAACTTTGTGTTCTGATCTGCCTTCTCAGCCCTGAATCATCTTTTGAAGTACCCAGAGAAAGCCTTGGCATAACACTTCAGAAGAGAAGCTGTTCTTTGAGGCTAAGCGAGCCTTTCACAATCACGCAGCCAGGCTCGTTCAGAATGCTCACACCTTTCAGGGCTCCCAAATCCCCATGGTTTTCTCATGGGGTCACCTGCTATTGATCCCCCTCTCCTAGGCTGAGCTTTCTTTCAGGAGGTCAAACTGACTCTGTGTTTGTTACTGGAGGCTACCTCATTTTTATTGTCTTATGATCCCTCTTATGCCTCAGTTTACCTCTCCATAAAGCTCTTCTAACATAAGCCCAGACGCACTTCCTTGACTCCAAAATACCAGAAGCTCTGGGGACCGAAACGCTTAACGAAATAGAAAGTGTTCTCTGCAGATGAATGCCACCTTGGCTCACACACCCTCCAACCTCAGTGAAGAGAGACTGCATGTTCTCCCACCCGGCTCTGTCCTTGAAAGAGGGACAAAGGGCACTGCTGTTTGCTCCGGCTCTGTGGGTGTGGGATGTGGCCCAGGGAATGCATCTCTTACTTGGAGGCAGAACCATAGCTCCGACCATACTCTGAGGATCAGCTCCTGGCCCGGGCCTGGCTGCTTTGCTGGATTCCTCATTCACCTGAACTCCTGCTCAACCCAGACAAGGAGTTTTCCTGTCCCTCTGCCCATCCCACCCTTTCCTGTCTGTCCCTCTGCCCACCCCACCCACCAGGTTCACCCTTCCTGTTCACCATCTGACCCAGCACTTTCAGGACTCTGAAGCTGGCCTTGCCAGAGCGCCTCCCATTGAGGAGGGAGCTGGGCATCCTAAGAAGCCCTTTCAACACTTGAGGATAAGGGGAGAGCTCTGAAGATGGCAGGGGCTGCTTCTTCTTCTGGAGACTACACTACTCTGGCGCTATATTTCCCGGGGGAAAGGCCTTCTTATCACAGAAGGGAGGGGGTCCTTTTGAACAATCACCATCGCCGGTCCTGAACCACCCCTCCCCCATTTCATGAACTTTCAGGTCTAGGTAGGTGAATCTTGGGTAGAAGACCAGAGTAGAGTGGTATATTATTTGTGTTTTAATAAATAAAATTTGCCTGAAGACCAGGGGGCAAAGCAGCTGTACTAGTCAGCCATACCGGCCAAGGAGTGGTGGCTCACACCTTTACCCCAGGACTTGGGAGAGAGAGGCAGATGGATCTCTGTGAGTTCAAGGCTACCCTGGGCTAGGTGAGATTGATCCAGAAACAGATCCAGGTTGTGGTGGCTCATGCCTTTACTTTCAGTGTTTGGGAGTCACACACCTTTGGTCCCAGCACTAGGGAGGCAGAGACCGGAGCGATATGGCTGGGCAGAGAGAGGAATATAAAGGGGAGGACACAGGAAGTCAGGGGAGTGTGGAGTCTGAGGTTGGTGGAGAACCTTGCAGGATCGCCCCTTTGTTTGTCTGAGCCTTGGTAGAGGTCAGATCTCTCTAGTGGCGTGGCTGCTTAGCTTTTCTAATCTTCATCTTGAATCCCGATATCTGTCTCTGGGTTTTTATTATTCGTGTAACGCCAGAAGATGGGAGTATGGCCCGGGCTTCTCCCCCTATGTATCATGTCCACAGCTGCGCTTGTGCTCATACCTAACAATACAGAGCAAGGAGGCGATATGGTGCGGTCCGCACTGGGGCCCTTTACTGCTGTATGTCGTGTTATGATTTAGCTCATGTCCCTACAGGCAGAGCCTGGCCAGCATAGATGGAGGATACAGAAAGGATCCAGGTCCTCTGCTAGCTTGGTGTGCTGGCTGGGACAAGCTGACATTGGGAGGGACTTTGCATATTCTTGGCCTTTTTCTAAATCATAGTCTTCCCCGCCAGGTGATAAAACACCACCCCAATTCCAAATAAACATCCCTTGCAAGGGTGACATCTCCTCTGTCACCCGTATGATCTTTCACTCAGTCATAGAGACCTATTACCTAGAAGTCCATACTTGTGAGAATTCTTGGGACAAAATAGTACTCAGGCCTGATCCCCTTTCTGACACTTTTGGCAGAGTGAGGAGTCACTTTCCAGGATACCCCTTCCCCCCTGCCAGCTACCCCCATTATTATTATTATTATTATTATTATTATTATTATTATTATTAGGTTTTTGAGACAGGGTTTCACTGTGTAGCCTTGACTGTCCTGGATCTCTCTGTGTAGACCAGGCTGGTCTTGAACTCACAGAGATCTGCCTGCCTCTGTCTCCCGAGTACTGGGATTAAAGGCGTGCGCCACCACTGCCCGGCTTCCCCTAATATTCTTAGACATGCATTGCCACTCATACTGATATGCACTCAGACTCACATGTATAGACCTTCACACACACGCACGCACACACACACTTACACACTCATGCCAGTATATTTTCACTCTTACACACACTCATGTGTACTCTCATACACGGTCCTCCCAAACCCCTGGAGCCCGCACAGGTTCTCTATGGAAATGTCCAGCTGCTCCCTCATGGAGTCCCGCCCACTCAGAGTTATCCTGAAGGAAGGAAGATGTGTGATGTCCACAAATTAGAAGGTTTCCTGAGAACAACAGAATTTACGAGGACACTGTCCCTGCTCCGGATATGGGAGGAATCTCACAGGGTGGTAGTCTGTCTGTCTGTGGCCCAAATAGTTATTTCGGCTAGTCCCTCCCCGTGTCAATTAGAAAAGTCACTTCAGTTTTATGTAGAAAACCCAGACATCATCAACTTCACCACCCATCAGAGAAATGCAAATGGGACTTACCCCGACTTTCGGTCTCACCCCAGACAGACTGCAGTCATCAAGGAAACAGTAGGAGTAGAGAAATGGACCAGCACTCAGTGTGTGTGCGGCTCCTTCTAGAGGGTGTGGGTTCGGTTCCCAGAACCCTCATGGCTCATAACCATCTGTACCTCCAGTCCCAAAGGGATCTGTGCTTCTCCTGACCCACAAGGGCTCCTTTATGTACATATTCATACTTAGGATCACATATATACACATAAAATAAATACATATTTTAAAGAAAGAAAACAACAAAAAACGCTGGTGAAGATGTGGACGAGAAAGCACTTCCTTTGCTGGTGGAAATGCAAGCTAGTCCAGCCATGATGGAAATCGGTACGGAGGCTACTCCAAACAACCGAAAACAGATCTCTCATATATCCGGCTGTACCACTCCTGGACATATACCCCATGACCCCAAGTCAGCACATCACAGCCACACTTGCAGTGTGGTACTGTGCACGACAGCTGAGTTATGGGACTAAGCTACATGTCCAACAGTAGAGAAATGGGTGGAAAAGCATGGTCCATGTACACAATAGAATTCTTTCAGTTACAACGAATGAAGTTACCCTGCTTGTAATAAAACAGTGCAGATGGAAGTAACCCTATTATGTGAATTAAGTCTGTGGTGTAGGAGTTCCTTCTGTTTGTGTGTTGCTTTCATTGGATAACGAATAAAGAAACTGGCTTGGCCTAGCTGATAAGACAGAATTTAGGTAGGCGGAGAAGACAGAACTGAATGCTGGGAAGAAGGGCAGAGTGGCAGACGCCATGGATCTCCTGCCTGAGATGCACGCTGGTTAGAATCTTACCTGTAAGCCACAGTCATGTAGCGATACACAGATTAATAGAAATGGATTAAATTAAGATGTAAGAATTAGCCAATAAGAAGTTAGAGCTAATGGGCCAGGCAGTGTTTAAAAGAATACAGTTTCTATGTGGTTATTTCAGGTGTAAGCTAGCTGGGTGGCCGGGAAAAACAAAGGGTCACCTTGCTCTCCTTGTAACAAGTCTGTCTCAGAAAGACAAATATATGTTTTCATTCATAAATGATTAAATTACATTAGGATTAAATGTATATTAAATTATGTATGTATGTACGTATAACGTAAAAGTAGAGATAAGCTATCTAGGGAGACAAAGGGGACTGGCTGGAGCAGAGGCAAGGAAGAGGGGAAGATAAAGGGCTATGGGAGAACATGATTGTGGTGGTTGGGATGAGAATGGCCTCCATAGGTTTATATATTTGAATGGTAGGTTCCTACTTAGAAGGCTGTTTAGGAAACTTAAGAGATGTGACCTTGGAGGAGGTGTGTCACTGAGGGTGGGCTTTGAGGTTTCAAAAGCCCTTACTGGCCCCAGGCTTGCTCTCTCTGCCTCCATCTTGAACAGAAGATGTAAGCTCTCAGCTACTTCTCCAGAACTTTGCCTGCCTGTCTTCTGCCATGCTCCCTGCCTTGATGGTCATAGACTCACGCTCTAAAATTTTAGGCAAGCTTCCAATTCAGAGCTCTCTTTTATATGTTGCCTTGGCCATATATGTGTATCTCTTCACAACAATACAACAATAACTGAGACAATTCTCAATGTCTGGCTTATACTTACATAAAATATCTTTTTTTAACCTCGTAGTATGTGCCACAAATGCATAATAATGAAAACCTATATATGTATATGTTTAATATTGGTGCCTCTGACAGGCACTGATTGAGTGAAGAGGAACCTCTGACCTAGTGTATTCTCTCCTACTGGAATAAATCCCATGACCAAATCCATTGTAAGAGGTCACTTGTTTGTTTCCCAGCCGTCTGGCAGCCCAGACCTGAAATAATCACACAGAAACTATATTATTTAAATCACTGTTTGGCCTATTAGCTCTAGCTTCTTATTGGCTAGCTCTTACATATTAATTTAACCCATCTCCATTAATCTGTGTATCTCCACGAGGCTGTGGCTTACCGGGTAAAGTTCTGTTGTCTGTCTCTGGCAGGGCTACATGGCTTCTCTCTGCTCCGCCTTCTTTCTCCCAGCATTCAGTTTAGTTTTCCCCGCCCAGCTCTGCTCTACCCTATCACAGGCCCCAAACAGTTTCATTATTAACCGATGGCATTCACAGCATATGGTGGGGAATCCCACATCACAAATTAACTTGGGGAGGAAAGGAATCCTCTCACCTCATAACTTTCAGGTCATAGTCCACCACTGAAGGAAGTCAGGACAGGAACTTAAGCAGGAGCAGAGGCAGGAACTGTGGAGGAATGCTGCTTACTGTCTTGCTCTCCGTGGCTTGCTCAGCCTGATTTCCTATACAACCCAGAACCACCTGCCCAGGAGGCATGACCTACAGTGTGCTGTGCTCTCACATATCAGTCATTTATCAAGCAAATGCCTGACAGATGTGCCCATAGGCCAGTCTGATAGAGGGAATTCCTCAACTGAGGCCTGTCCTTCCAAGAAGATTCTACAGGCAAGCAAACAAAACAACAACAACAACAAACCCCAGCACACCCTCTATAGCCTGAATGGTCCTCATCTCATCATATGAAAGGCCTTAAGAGCAAAGCAAAAGAAGAAATTATCTCAGGGATGCAATATCAGCCCCCACATATACTCATTCATTTATCTGTGCACCCATTCATCCATTACCCCACTTGTCAATCCTTATATATTCAGCCATCCCTCTATCTGAACCACATGCAGTAAGTATCCTACCTTTTTGGTGATCATGTAGTATCTCATAATATGCTTATTTCACAACTTATTTTTCAGGGATTAGATGTACTTATCGTGCATCTAATTTATTGTTATAAAACTTTTGCATTTTGTGAATGATTAACTTGGATACTGCACATATCTTTGATCAGTTCTCAGGAGATTTCTAGGCTGTGAAGAATGAAAACACTGTTGGCGGATAACTTGTGAGTTGTCTGTTTGAAGCACAAATTCTAATTATTCTTAATGAAAACCCAGAGTCAAATATTAGAGGGTGAAAGATGAGAGATCAGAGAAGCAGAGCAGCCAGTCACTAGAGCGACCTTTTACTTCTACTGATGCTCAGACCAAAGGGATGATCCTGTCCTCAGACTGCATCCTCAGACTGCATCCTCAGACCGCATCCTCAGACCGCATCCTCAGACCGATCCTCAGACCGCATCCTCAGACTGCATCCTCTGACTGCACCCTCAGACTGCATCCTCAGACTGCATCCTCTGACTGCACCCTCAGACTGCATCCTCAGACCGCATCCTCTGACTGCACCCTCAGACTGCATCCTCAGACTGCATCCTCAGACCGCATCCTCAGACTGCATCCTC
>NC_022014.1:72204250-72220079 GCF_000317375.1 Microtus ochrogaster
CGCATCCTCTGACTGCACCCTCAGACTGCATCCTCAGACTGCATCCTCAGACCGCATCCTCAGACTGCATCCTCAGACCGCATCCTCTGACTGCAACTGTCCCCACCAAACCTCAGACTTCAGTGAGCTTTTGTCTCCTCCTGCCTTATATTCCTCTTTCAGCCAGACATACCATTCCTGTCTCTACCTCCCTAGTGCTGGGATTCACGCGGGATCCCAAGTGCTGGAATCACCTTTGTGTGAGCTCTGTTTCTCTTTCAGACAGATTCAATCCTGTGCAGTCCAGGGTAGCCTTAAACTAACAGAGCTCCCTCTGCCTCTGCCTCTGTCTCCCAAGTCCTGGGATTAAAGGTGTGTGCCACCACTCCCTGGCCTCTAGTGGCTTAGCTCTGCACTCTGATCTTCAGGCAAGCTTTATTTGTTAAAACACCAACAAAATACCACCACATCTGTTGTCTCTATTCCTAGCCTTGTGCTGGGCTTCTCCATGTACACACGTACATCTCTCAATGCTGATTACCGATTTTGTTTCCTTCGAAAACCAAACATTTCATTTATAAAAATTGCTGCAATTATATGTGAATAATTATTGCCAGCATTTTAGGCAGTTCATGCATGCAGGAGATACAGGAAGCCCCCCTTTTCCTGTTGCACCATCCTGCTCCCTTCCCATAGTACCTCCAAGCAGGTCACTGAGATGCTTTCCAGCTCTTTGCCCCAACATTCCCAGGCACCCCCAGGCAGAGAGAAAACATCGCATCGTACTAACTCACGTGGATTTCTTTCTCCTTCACATTTTCTTCCTACCTCTTGTTGCCCTTGGGGAGAGCTGTCACCATGGAAGCGGAGAACAAAGGGATCAAATGCTTAGCACTGGTGCACAACAAAAGTTTGAGAGAGAACGGAAAGATGCGAAAAGATGCGAGCCTTCTCCTTGTAGAGCTTTTCCCAACTGGCATGGCAGAAGCAGAGCGCGAGGAGGAGGTGGAAAACTGGGTCTGATGGAGACCAGCAACCCACACACACCCACATCCGTTCTGAACTTGTCCCCAGTGGACTGCAAAGGTGGGAAGAGCACCATGACTCCTGAAAGCATGTTTAATTCGCCAACAGTAGGGCTCTACCATCTCCTCCGTAGACGGCAAACTGCATGAGCCCTAGTCCCCAGGGTATGGCAGAAATGAAGTATGACCGACAGGTGACGTGGCTAAGGGGAGCCAGTGTGATGCCATGGAGGAGCCCTTGGTTCTGGAGAGGAAGGAGAAAGCCAAGCTCAAAGTGTTTTGCCACTGTGAATAAAGGGATTTGCACCAGCTGAAGTGAACCTAAGGGGACTAGAAGAGGCCAGACTGAGGTGAAGAGCCAGTGTAAGTGTGTGCCAGTGTACACGTGAGTCCTCCCCTGAGGTCCAGACTGGGAAGTCCATCAGGAGGTTCTGTTAAAGGTTCACACTATTGCCAAGCCACTTCCTAAATACCTTCCCGCCAGTGGGTGATGTCACCCATTGACAAAAGAGAGGCAAAAGAGAGGAGGAAAAAAATGGAAATCCATAGGACTGGAGTACAATCAACTCACGCTACATTTCTTGACACCAGGTTGTCTTACAAAGTGTACAGAGTGCGGCCCCTTGTTCCATCCCACTCAGCTAGCGTACACATGAAATAATCAAATGGAAATTGTATTAATTAAATTACTGCCTGGCCCATTAGCTCTAGCCTCTTATTGGCTAACTCTCATATCTTGATTAACCCATTTTTATTAATCTATCTGTCACCACGAGGTCATGGCTTATGGGGAGAGATTCTAACCTATGTCTGTCTCAGGCTGGAGATTCATGGCGTCTGCCACACTTCCCTTCTTCCCAGCATTCTGTTCTGTCTACTCCACCCACTTAAGGGCTGCCCTATCAAAAGGCCAAGGCAGTCTCTTTATTCAACCAATGAAAGCAACACACAAACAGAACCTCCTACACAAGCAAAGAAGGGGTCAGTTGTTTTGAGTGCCTGCACACAGGTCTGAAAAGTCACAGTATGTGTAGACATGCACAGAACATTTATTGTTGCACAACGTGGGTGTCTGCTGCATTGGAAGCTGTCCTCACAAGGCTGTGCTCCCACCCTCGCCTTTCACAAGGTGCCAGCCTCTCCCTTGGCTCAGTTTTCAAATTCTATAGACGACTTGCACCCAGATGGTTAAGATCATAAAAGGCAGACAGCCCTTTAGTTTTACAGAGTTGGTCCAATAGCAACAGAACGAACAATAACTAGCGTGTGACGTTCCTGCTAATCTTTAGCCACGTGCAGCAATGGACACAGATCACACAGACTGCAGTCCGGCTCTCCCTGCAGAAAGTCATTTGTCTGTCTAAAGAACTATGGGAATTCATCTCAGGAGGTTGAGGCCCATCTGGACATCCCCAGGGAAAGAAGAAAAATGGAGACATACACTCCAGAGCAGTGACTCTCAGCCTTCCTAATGCTGTGACCCTTTAATACAGGTTCTCGTGTGGCGGTGACCCCCCAGCCATAGCTTTATTTTTGTTGCTATTTCATAACTATAATCTTGCTAGCCTTATGAGTCACAAAGTAACTATCTGACACTCAGGATATCTATGCAACTCCCGTGACAAAGCCGTTCCTCCCCAGAGGGTCGTGACCCACAGGTAAAGAACGAAGGCTGGATGTAGAACAGTCTTCCTGGCCAGTCTCTTTGAGTGTCCCCAGGAGGCCCTGTGAGCATCTCAGTTGCCCGAGATGGAATTCTGAGAATGATGGTCCCTCCCTCCTTCAAGGAGCCAGCTCTTGAAAACAAAAAGAAAAGCAGACCTAGCCTCCTTCCCACAAACTCTCAAGTCTTAAGTGTGTCGGTTTTCACGTTGTGAGCGGCCAGATCTGGGTCAGCTATAAATGCATATTTGTATGCATCTTGTGACTTGTTCCTTTAAAAACAACAACAACAATAACAAAAAATAGGTTCATTGTGAATCCTCATGCCAAAGCCACAGACCAAAGCCTTACCACAAACCTCACTACCCTTGTGGATGAGTCTTCCTCCTCAGCAAAACAACACTGGGGGGGGGGTGGCTCTTTACACACATTCCTAAATCCATTAATAGTTTTTGTTTTGGTTTGGGTTTTTGAGCTTTATTTATAGATTGAGTAATGTTGGATATGAAGGAATGCATCGGTTTGCATTTGGTTTCTTTCTTTTTATCGTTGAGAAAGAAAAATATCCCATTTAGACCCGTGTGTGTGTGTGTGTGTGTGTGTGTGTGTGTATTGGAACATGCAGGACACTGTGTGTGTGTGGGCCAAAGGACAACTTGCAGGAGTCGGTTCTGTCCTTCCATTATATGTGACCTGAGGACCAAACTCAGGTCGTCTGCCAGTCTCAACAGGCGGCAACTTTACCCGCAAAGACATCTTGTTGGCCTTGTGTTTTTTTGTTTTGTTTTGTTTTTAACTCAACAACACTATTCCTGTGAGACTTCATTACAAAACAGTGTTGGATCATTCATTTTCATTATCAAACAGAATTTCATTGTATAAACACAACTTTTAAAGAAATCTATTCTACTTCTGGCAAGCGTATGGTTTGTTTTCACTTGGGTACAACATTAGCAACATTCACAAAACCACTCACATGTAATCTTATGATATACACGCTCATGTATGTTAACCATACTCTTAAGAATGGAACTGATCATAGGATGTACATGTCTGCAACCTCATTAAGCAACACTGAATGATTTTTAAGTGATTATAATAATTTACATTCTTACAAGTCATGAATAACATTTCATTTTTTAAAAGATTTGTTTCTAATTACGGGTGTAGCCAGGTGGTAGCGATGCATGCCTTTAATCCCAGCACTTGGGGGGGGGGCAGAAGCAGGCAGATCTCTGTCAGTTTGAGGCCAGCCTGGTCTACAAGAACTAGTTCCAGGACAGGCTCCAGAGTTACAGAGAGACCATGTCTCGAAAAACCAAAATGAATGAATGAATGAATGAATGAATGAATGGGTGTATATGAAGGTCTATGTGCACCTGAGTGGAGGGGCGCTCTGAGGTCTGAAGTGAGTGTCACATCTCTTGGAACTGGAGTCACAGGTGATTGTGACATGGGTGGGACCCCAACTAGGGTCCTTTGTATAAGCAGCAAGAGCTTTTAGCCACATTTCTCCAGCCCTAGTTACCTCATATTCTCATATGAAAATTTAAATATTTAAATCATAACCTCATATTTAAATCATTGATATTATTGATTTTTTTTATTGTTTTTATTGAGCAATATATTTTTCTCTGCTCCCCTCTCCTCTTCCTCTTCTACCCTCTCCCACAATCCCTACACTCCCAATTTACTCAGGATATCTTGTCTTTTTCTACTTCCCATGTAGATTAGATCCATGTATGTCTTTCTTAGGGTCCTCATTGTTGTCTAGGTTCTCTGGGACTGTGAACTGTAGGCTGGTTTTTCTTTGCTTTATGTCTAAAAGCCACTTATAAGTGAATACATATGATATTTGTCTTTCTGGGTCTGGATTACCTCACTCAGTATGATGTTTTCTAGATTCATCCATTTACCCACAAATTTCAAGATGTCCTTATGTTTTTTGCTGTGTAGTACTCCATTGTGTAAACATGTACCACATCTTCTATATCCATTCTTCACTCGAGGAGCATTTAGGTTGTTTCCAAGTTCTGGCTGTGACAAATAATGCTGCTCTGAACATATTCTTGTTTTTTAACTAGCTATTTTGATGTGTGTATAAATGTGAGTCATGGTGACTTTTGATTAGCACTTCTTGGTGACAATGAAATTGACCCCCCACCATTTGTTTGCTGTTTTCAGCATATTTGCATAGCTATTTTTGTAAGCTACCTGCACATATCTTTTGAGCATTTTTCTACTGTGCTTTCTGGTCTTGTGCTATAGATCTGTGAGTGTTCTGCAAATATTTTGAACCAAGGACCCTGTTGCTATAATTAGCATAAGCATCCCTCCCTTCCCCAATGACTTTCCCACTTGCTTCATGATAATGTCTTTGAGAGGTAAAATGAATGTTTCCACCTCACCCAACTGGTAACTTTCACCTTTCAGTGAGTGCTCAGTTCTGTGTTAAAAAATGCCTTTGCTTATTTTTATTATCAAGATTTTTTTTTTTTACACTTAGATCTAAATTCTACCTAAAATGTATCTTCATTGACCATAGGAAGAAGGCTGTCTTAGTTAGGGCTTTTATTGCTGTGAAGAGACACCATGACCGTGGCAACTCTGATAAAGAAAGCATTTACTTGAGGGTGGCTCACTTACAGCTTCAGAGGTTCAGGCCATTATGATCATGAAGAGGAGCATGGCAGCCTGCAGGCAGATGTGGTGCTGGAGCTCAGAGTGCTACGTCTTGCTGTCAACAGGAAGTTGACTCACTGTCACCCTGAGGACGGCTTAAACAAAAGAGACCTCAAGCCTCCCCTTCCTCCAACAAGGCCACACCTCCTAATAGTGCCACTCCCTTTGGGGGCCATTTTTTTCCAACCATCATATTCTTCTCCCTGGCCCCCAAAGGCTTATAGCCATATCATAATGCAAAAAATTTATTCAGTCCAACTTCAAAAGTCCCCATAGCTCATTACAGTCTCAACAATGTTTTAAAGTCCAAAATCTCTTCTGAGATGTATGGAAATTTCTTAACTGTAAGACCCCTGTAAAAATCAAAAAGAAGATCACATACTTCCTACTGGGAAGCAAGTGTTGGTGCCTTCAATGTGTTGAACATGTTGTCCAGTCAAAGGGAGTGTTTTAGAGTTTCTATTACTGTGCTAAAAACATCATGACCAAAAGCAAGTTGTGGAGAAAGAGTCTGTTTCATGTTACAGCTTGCAGTCTATCATCCATGATGTCAGAGCAGGAACTCAGGCAGGAACGTGGAGGCAGGAGCTGAGGCAGATGTCAGAGAAGAGTGTTGCTTACTAGCTTGCTCTTCATGTCTTGCTCAGCCTGCTTTCTTAGAGCACACAGGACTCAGAGCCCAGCTGTGGCACTGACCTCAGTAAGTCAGGCCTTCCCACATCAAGCATCACTGGAGAAAGTGCACCACTGGTTTGCCCACAGAATCGTCTGGTGAGGATATTTTCTCAATTGAGATTTCCTCTTCCCAAATGACTCTAGCTTGTGTCAAGTTGATGTAAAACTAACCAGCACAGGGCACATGTCCTTGAAGAAAGTAATCAGACTCTAGTGTGGAGGCCTGAAAAATGTGAGCCTATTTCCACTCTGACCAAAAGTTAGAGATTTGGAACTTACCTCTAGTTACCTCTAGTTCCTTCAAGGTTATTGTGCTTCTACCTCAAATAAAGATCCCACCTAGAAATAGGTCAGAGAGTTCTCTGCTCTCTCAAGGTTGTTGTCAACAGATGTGGCTAATAACCAAACCTTGTATTCCAGGAATAGGGAAGTAGATCTGTTCCTACCTCAAACTACCTCAAACAAAAATCTAAGGACCCAACTAAATCCCAGTTCCCTTAAGGAAATAACTTTGGGTTCCACACTGGGAGTGGTTTGCCTACAGAATGTTTTGGTCTAGTGTGTGTATGACTTGTTTTGTTCTAGCAACAGAATGTTTAACTATGGTGATCTTCAATTGGTATGTTCATTTCCTTGTATCAAGTTAATGTAATTTTTTGTCTTACTCCTACCTTTTGGGGTCAGGGGTATTTTAAGCAGTTGGAAATTAAACACGGGAGATTTCAGTACTCACTGGAATTTCCTCCCAATACTATCCTATATGTTTCTCCAATTTATTATTTTCATTTCTGTCTTCGTATTCTTTACTATATTTCTAATTCCCCACACCTCTACCCTGGCAAGAGGTATTTTTGTCCAGGCTAGTTCCTGATGCTCTGGGCCTTTTCTCTTCTACTTTCAGCCCCTGGTCAGCAGCAAAGTCCATTATCCTACTTTACCTCACTATTCACGTGACCTTCCCACAAAAGTCCTAAAATCAAAAGATCAGTCTGACCACAGTCTGAAGCCTCTACAGCTGTGAGCCAGCAGAAACCTTTTCTTTTTCCAAGTTGATTATTTCAAGGATATTTGTGATAGTGCTGGAAGTCTCACTAATATAAGCAAGGTCACGAGCGTGCTTGCATGTGTGTGCGTGTGTGTCCATGCACGCATGCATGTATGTATTGACCAATGGTCAACACTGAGTATCTACCCACCTTATTTTCGGAGATGTGATCTCTTACCAAATCTGGAACTGACTGATTCATCCACACTAGCTTGGCCAGCAAACTCCAGGATCCTCCTGCCTCTGATTGCCCAGTGCTGGGGGTATAGGCACCTACTGCTGGACCCCACTTTTTATGTTGGGGCTAGGGATCCAGATTCAGGTAGGCCCTTGTTTCCATGGCAAACACTTTACTGAGTAAGCATTTTCTCAGCCCTTCAGGATCTTAGTGAGAGCAATCAATACCTACATATCAGTACTCCGTATCAGTATTGCCAACTTATAGTCTATCATTCTTCTCCACATTGGCCTTCACCACTCAAATCTATTTGCATTTCAATATAAAATTTAGAACTATCTTGTCAATACACACACACACAAAAAAAATTTATCTGTTTTTTTTTAAATTGGGATTGCATTGAAACTAGAATTGAGATCTTTATATTATTGACTCTAAATGTGCTGGCTAGTAATGGAGGAGGGTCATTTGTCTATCTGTTGCTTTCATTGGTTAATTAATAAAGAAAACTGCTTGGCCTTTGATAGGACAGAAAATTAGGTAGGTGGAGAAAACAAAACAGAATGCTGGGAGAAAGAAGCCGAGTGAGGCAGACTCCATGCCTCTCCTCTCTAAGACGGAAGCAGGTTAAGAATCTCCCTGGTAAGCCACCAGCTCGTGGTGCTACACAGATTATTAGAAATGGGTTAATCAAGATGTGAGAATTAGCCAATAAGAGGCTAGAACTAATGGGCCAAGCAGTGTTTAAAAGAATACAGTTTCCGTGTAATTATTTTGGGTATTTTGGGTATAAAGCTAGCAATGCGGGAGCTCCGCTCCACACTACAGGCTAGTTTTATGTTAGCTTGTCGCAGGCTATGGTTATCTGCAAGGAGGGAACCTTAGTTGGAAAAATACCTCCATAAGATCAGGCTGGAGGTCAACCTGTAGAGCATTTTCTTAATTAGTGATGGATGGGGGAGGGCGCCCAGTACATTATGGTGACTCCACTCCTGAGATCTATAAGAAAGCAGGCTGAGCAAGCCCTGGAGAGCAAGCCAGTAAGCAGCACCCCTCCTTGGCCTCTGCACCGGCTCCTGCCTCCAGGATCCTGCCTGAGTTCCTGCCCTGACTTCCTCCAGTGATGAACTGTGAGTCAAATAAACACTTTCCTTTCCAGCTTACTTTTGGTCATGGTGTCTCGTAATGTCAACAGTAACTCTAAGACACTCAACAAACATATATTTCTCTATTATTAGATTCTCTTTCATTTCCCTTAATGATCTTTTTCATCTTTTATATTCTCGAACCTTTACCAGTTCTAACCCTACTTGAATAATCAAGGTTTTAAATGCAGTTGCAAGGATAAGTTTGAAAAATATTTAAGTTTTGCTTGTATCAGTTGTGGTGTGTGTGTATGTGTGTATGTGTGTATGTGTGTATGTGTGTATGTGTGTATGTGTGTATGTGTGTATGTGTGTATGTGTGTATGTGTGTTGTGTAGCAGGCAGACAGGGTCTCTTTAGTTCCACTTACTGCAGAGTATATCAGGATTGTTGGCCTGTGAGCATCCAGTGTTTCAGTCTCCCATTCCCCTGTAAGACTGCTTCTTACACACCACTGCATCCTGCTTTTTACATGGGTTCCAAAATTCTAATGCAGATTATCAACCTGTGTAGGAAGTGCCTTTACCCACCGAACTATCTTCCCATCCCCTGGAAGTTTTATTTTCTAACTGGTTGTTGTTGGTTTATAGATATATGATTAATTTTGCATATTAAAATTATACTCAAATAATTTTCTGAGTTCTCATTTTTTTAGCTTATCAGTATTACCCTGAGATTCACTACACTGTTTGTAAGTAATGATCTTTAAAATAATAATTTGTTATATTGCATTAGGCAGGTTCTCCACTGTGATGCTAAGTATAAGTAATTATAGCAGACATTCATAGCTCCATTTATAATTAATAGACTTCTACCTCTTAATGGCTAGTGGTTATAAAATTTTGTAAAATAAAATTTGTCTACCCATTGAGACAATGATTTAACTGTTTGTGAGACCAATTACAATGGTTAGCTAACTAGTATTTAAAAACCTGTATAGTGCCAGAACAAATTCATTTTTGTTGTGATATATTATTACTTTTGAGATTTATTTCTCAGGATGTGGTTTCCTAGCCTAGTATTTAGGATTTGTGTTGTGGGACTGGAGAGCTAGCTCAGTAGTTAAGCCTACTTAAGCTTTGTAGAGAACCTGAGTTAGATTCTCAGTACCCAGGTCAACAGCTCACAACAGATTGCGTATCTTTAGCTCCAGAGAATCCAGTGCCCTCTTCTGGCTTCTGAGGGCACCTGCACTTGAGCATGTATGGATAATCATGAACATGCACGCACACACACACACACACATTAAAATAAATAATACATGTAGAAATTGCCTCTTCATTCATATGATATGTCAGCCTGTAATTTTCCCATTTTGCAAATGCCTTGTTGGGTTTTAGTATCAAGTTTACTCTGTCCTTATAAATTAAGTTAGAAATCGTTTTTGTTTTTCTTATTTCTTGGAAGAGCTTATGCGAAACTGGTGTCATTTCTTATTTGAATGTTTGAAATAATTTACTGGTGACGCCATGTGGATCTGGGTCTTTCAAAACCTTTGTGTCTCTGTAATCAAAGATTAATTTTTAAAAAAGGATTTAGGGGTAGGCATATTTTGTAATTCTTGTAGTGTCAGTTTGAGTAAACTAAATTTTCTAGAACGTTGTCCACTGCATTTAAATTTTGTTAGTCTAAAGTTACTATTTATTGCAAAGAAAAGGCCGTTGAGACAAAAGTTTCACTATGTACGAGCATGGCCTCAAACTGTCTGCTAAGTGCTGGGATCCTAGATGTGTGTCGTGCACATAGTAGGTATGCAAGAAAACATCTGTCCAATGCTCCATGAAGGTAAGACATTGTCTCCATCCGCAGAAAGGCAACTGGACTGCAGAGGCTTATTCAAGGTCACTCTGGGGCAGTGGGGCTCCAAGCCAGGCCTTCTGATGCCCGAGGCCAGTACCACTTCTGCTACTCAGAATAAACAACTTTTTGTGGAAGGTCACAGGCTCCCTGAGCTCAGTGGAAAGCCAGAGCCCCTAAAGACCCTCGCAGTTCTCTGCCTGCATCTTGGGTGTGCCCCTAGGCCCTCTGGCCAACTCCACGACACTCCCCCTCCCTCATTCTCTCCTCTTTCCTAGGAGGCTGACTCATCTGGATCCCCAAGCAAAGTTCCCAGACTCCATGCCTGCTGGAGCTGACCAGCAATACGCTCTCAGATCATGGCGGTACTTTTCGCTGGAATAAAAGGCTTCTGCCATCTTCAGAGTAGAGAGGAGTAGCGGACAGCCAGCCACTCCCGGGGGATGGATGTCTGACGTACCCAAGGTATCACTTTCAGTTGGAAGATTTTTACAGCATGAAATGCTTTGCCCCTCACAGAACCCTTTTTGGAAAGCCACAAGTCCTAAAAGGGGATCTGCTTAGGCAGTCAAAAAGCAGATTTTTTTTTTGGTGGTCTTTTTTCCCTCTTTTCTTTATTTTTAACCTTCTGCTTCAGACTCTGCCAGTCTGTGCCTCTCTCTCACCCCTGGAGCTTTCTTTTCAATACTGGTCATTCGTGGAGTTGGTTCTGCCCTCTCTGCTTGCGACTGGTGGTTGAGCGCGGCCGTGTCTGCCTAATGAGGGGCCCTCCAGGCCCGGCTGCCCTTGTTTTTGAAACCTGGGGAGAGGATGTGCAGGCAATGAGCAATCGGATCAGAAGGGCCTCAGTGAGCAGACATCACAGTCAAGCTCAAAGAGGGCAGGAAGTAGAACAAAGAGCGAAAACATTTACAGAAGTGCCACGGTGTAAGGGGAGAGAGCTAGCAACTCGAACAAGGTCAATGGCGACCGGAAAGGATTGAAAGGAATTGCCGAGGGGAAAAGAGAGAGAAAGAAACCTCAAAAAGAGGGCTGAGGACTCCCTGAGTTGGGCTGGCTGGCTGGCTCCTAGAACATTTTCCTTGATATCTTCCCAGGAAGCTCTGTTCCTCCAAGACTTCAATACACTGGAAAAGTTTGTGCAACTGGCTAGAGGAGGGGTTTAGAAGCCGTGAGTCACCAGCAGCGGTCTGTGTGTGTGTGTGCTTTTAACACAGGCTTCCTCTGGGACCACATCAGTGGAGGCTTTGGGTTCTTTGGCATGTGCTGGGTTCTCTCTCTCTCTCTCTCTCTCTCTCTCTCTCTCTCTCTCTCTCTCTGTGTGTGTGTGTGTGTGTGTGTGTGTGTCTGGCCAGCCGACATTAGGGGCATATGGTGTGTGGGGCTTCAGTTGTTGCCAAGAACAAAATAAATGAGTTGACAGCGCCCTGTGCTTTGGTTGCCATTGCTGAAAGATAGCCGGAAGGAACCACAGAAAAGTCATGCTTTCCTTCCACAATTTGGGACAAGGGTTTATGGGTGGGGAGAGGAAATGTGGGAATAGCATGCGTGTGTACGCACATGCGTATAATGGCAAGGGGCCAATGTCGTATGTCATTCCTCAGGATGCCACCCACCTTGCTTTAGAGACAAGGTCCCTCGGGCCTAGAACTTGATAATTTGTCTAAGTTGCTGCCTGTCTTGGTCTCTTCAGCACTGGGACTCCAACCACCATCACATCCATCCAGCTGCTTTGCGTGGGTTCTGGGGAATCGAACTTAGGACCTCATGCTTACCCACGTAATGAGAAAGCACTTCACAGAGCTGCCTCCACAGCCCCCGAGGAGAGGTTTTTAAGCACCCCAAGCCTCAGTTTATCTATAAATGGGTTCCAGTAGACTCTTGTTTACCAGTTGATCTGAGGCTAATGCCCAGCTTGCATGCCACAGTTTCCCACAGGAATGTTAAAATGAAGCTACTACTGAAGCTCTTTTAAAGCTGGCTTCTCAGGAGACTTTCCGGAGGGACACAGCCTCAGGTCTTCACTGGGCTGCTCAGCACCACCTGGCCTTGTAGGCTCTCTGTTGGAGATATTTTAATTGTGCTTCCGTTTGCAACACAATGAGTTTTAGCATCGTGTTCTTCCCCCTTCTGTGATGCATACTTTGTGTTTCAAAATCATCCCACCAAAAGTTCCAGCGTGCAGGGTGCCCCATGCGGGTACTGAGTTCCTTCCAGTTCCGCACATAACTTACGCGCATTTGTTTGGCGCTAGCTGGCCCCCTCCAAACCTCTGGGATATACATTCATGAGGGTAGGATAATTTTTAATATAGTTTTTTTTTAACTTTTGAAGTGCTTTAGATTTATAGAACATTTGTGAAAGCAATAATATCCCTATACGCTCCACCTCCAGTTTCTCCCACCGTCAGCCTCTTGTATCACGATGGCAGTAATACGCCTGGTTTGTGTTTTCTTACTATAACAGAATACAAAGGCTATGTTACTTATAACAGGAAGAAGTTTATTTGTGGTACTGGTTACTGAACCCAAGCTGTGTATATGCAAGGCAACTGCTATATACCAGTTGCCCTACCCTAGGTTGCACTAAGGGAAAGTGTGCGGTGACGTCTTGTTTATACTCTAACAAATAAAACTTGCCTGAAGGTTAAAGGGAGGAGCGAGGCACTAGCTAACCATAGAGGTCTGGAGGTCTGTACGGGCAGACAGGAAGTGATATGGCTGGGCAGAGAGAGGAATGTGCGGTGGGAGGAGACAGGAGGAGTTAGCAAGGTAAGACGTGGCTGTGGTTTGCTCCTTTGTCTCTCTGATTTACCCTGATAATCTGTCTCCAGGTCTTTATTATTAAGATCAATTAGAGCTTATGCAGCAAAAGAGGTTTATTTCACTGACTCATGACAGCGAACTGGGGAGTTCAAGGGGGTGACATCAACAGCATTTTTTTATTGCTTCGTGATAGAAAGCGGGAGGCCAAGTGAAGGCCCGCTGATGAGGTGCAGCAGGAGGGTCAGGTTTGTTTCTTAGCACAGGCTCTCGTGACAGCTAACCCACTCCCTAGACGATGACATTAATCTGCTCTTGGAGGCCTGCCCCATGACCCAAATACCTACCAGAGGCTCCACCTCCCAACATTACCACATTGGGGATCAAGCTTCCAACACACGGATTTTGGGGATATGTCCAGACCACAGCTCATGGATCTGTCATGGCTAAAAGAAAAAAAAATGATACATTGTTATGAATTAAAATGTAGGCTTTCAGATTCATTAATTCTTCCACAAGTTCTTATATTAGTGAACTTTCTGTTACTCTGACAAAATATCTGATAAAATAGGCTTATAAAGAGAAAAGGCTTTTTTGGACTAAGAATTGTGCAAATTTCAGTCCGTGTTCAATTGGCCTCTTTCTTCTGGTCCTGTGGTGAGAGATCCAGCACAGCAGAAGTGAACTGTGGGGTAAGCTGCTCATACTACGGCAGAAAGAAGCAAGAGAGAGACATAAAGAGACCAATGTCCCCCGATCTTCCAAGGGCACCTCTCCAGATGCCTCAAAGTTCCCAATAGATCCCACCACCTTTAGGCCAAGGGCCAAGTCTTTACTCTTTTAGAGAATATTAAGATCCAAACTGTATGGCTGGGGAGATGGCTCAGTGGACCAAGCGCTGCCACTTCTGATATGCAGGCATGCAAGCCGGCAGAACACTGTATACATAATAAATAAAATAAATATTAACAAGAAACAGGTTATCAAGCTTTGTGCTTTGGAAAGTGGTTACTGCAGAGACTCACAACTGTTAAAGTAGAGAGGCTATATGTCCGGGGAGTGTTCTGCCATAAATAGAGCATCTATATCATGTGCTCTTTTGCCAAGAATGAGGAAATGCGGAAGAGTGGGTGGACAGACTGCCAAAGCCAGAACAACTGTGAAAATGTGTCTTGTTTTGCTTTGGTTTTTGGTTGTCTGAGACAAGATCCCGCTGTGTAGACAAGGCTATTCTGAAACCCAACCTGTTTCAGTTGAGCCCTGGGAGAGTCTCAAATGCATAATCCCACTGCTTTTGCTTCCTAAATGCTGGGATTACAGGCATGTAGTTTAGCATGTTGAGCTGTTGTGTTTTTTTCTTGTTGTTATCATTTTACAAATAAAATAACAAGCTTCCTAAGGTCATTCAAGGAGAAAAGTCAGAGGGGGAATTCAGTCCTGTGTTACTTCAAAGATACTGTGTTTGTTGTTGTTGTTATCTGCCAGTATGAATGACTGACTTGACTCTTCTGTCTGGTGTAGACATCTGGATATCATTAAGAACAGAGTAATACTTCTTTTTCTTCCTCCTCCTTCTCATGCTTCTCCTCCTCTTCTAGAGGAATTCAGCCCAGAGAATGAAAGAACTCGGGTGTTAACATCCTGCAGATGGAGGCTGAATCTCAGCTCTATCGTTTAGTCATTGTGTGATCCTGGGAAAGCTGAATTATGCCTCAGTTTCCCTAACCATGGCATCTAGACATCAGTAGTGCCTGCCTCACAAAGCTGCTGGAAACCTGAAAAACAGTATCTATAATATAAAACCTCTGCTTTTCTCCACCCAAAGCATCTTAGGATCCACCATGTCCCTTCTAAGATGTAAAAATTGCGACTTCCTTGAGTTTAAAGAAAGCTTTCATCTTCACTATCTGACGCAAGGAATTAAGACACACCCTCATGAAGGGACGGCAGATGGAAGATATGTTTGCCATAAGTAATAGAAAGGCTATAACTCTTTCTGGGGCAGCAAACCACAGCCCATTAGATGCAGGCCACCAGGGAGGGTGGAGTCACACCTGCCTCTTTACACAAGCTCTATGCACCGTGACAAGGCTACATAAACAGTTGTCCCTGTGTCCCCAAAGTATTAGTCAAAGATACTGAAGTCCATGGATGCTTAGGTCCCTTGTGTAAGATGGCACACATCCTGGCTTTCTATTGCTATGATAAAGACCATAACCAAAAGCAGTTTGGGGGGCAAAGAGTTCATTTGACTTACAAAATCCCCATCAAGTCCGCCATCAGGGGGTGGGGGGCAAAAGAAGGAGCCGAAGCAGGGCCAGACCTGAAGCAGAGACCATGGACCATGAAGCAGAGTGCTGGTTACAGGCTGGCTCCTCCTGGATTGCTAAACCTGTTTTCTTTTACAGCCCAGGACTACCTGCTCAGGGGTGACATCACCCACAAAGGGTTGGGTCTCTCACATTAATCATTAATCAAAGAAAATACGCTGCAGGCAATCTGATGTAGGTATTTTCTCCATTGAGGTTTCTCTATGTCAAGTTGACCAAAATCTAACCAGGGCTGCATGTATTCACATAGGACCTATGCACACCCTCCTATATACTTTAACTTTAGGCTACTTCTAATATAAGGTAAACACTTGTATTAGGTAGAATAGTTATTGTTCTATATTGTTTGTGGAATAACTAAGAGTTTAGCACTGTTACAATTCTTTTTAATTTTGTGTTTATATAACATATAAAGTCAAAATTACTAAAATATCCCATTTCTTTACACTCATTTCAAAATCTGTTTTTCTTTTTTAAATGTTTTTTTTTTAAACATTTATTTATTTATTATGTATACAATATTCTGTCTGTGTGTATGTCTGCAGGCCA
>NC_022014.1:72220179-72221978 GCF_000317375.1 Microtus ochrogaster
GAATTGAACTCAGGACCTTTGGAAGAGCAGGCATTGCTCTTAACCACTGAGCCATCTCTCCAGCCCCTTAAATGTTTTTTTGAGAAATACACACACACACACACACACACACACACACACACACACACACACGTACTTTTAATCATGTCCTCCTGCCACCTCTCACGTCCAATTTCTCCCAGAACTCCCTACCCCTTGCATGCCCTCTTAACGTCATGTCCTTGTTTTGTTTATTTTAATAATCCACCAAGTCTTTTTGCTGCTCAAACGCATTAGAGCACTGACAACCTCCCATTAAACATACTCCTTAAGAGAAAAGGACTCTCCCTCTTATTTTCCACCTAAGATTGGTTGAATTCGCAGTGTGGAGCCAACAGATACAGTGAATGGACTGTACTATGTGTTTTACGATTCAATTATACATAGATGATATTGTGCTTAATAAGATGTAGGTATTTTAAAATACTAAGTGTTGAATTGGTAGAGTCAGTTTTTAATGTACATCAGCCCGTAACAAGATGGATTTTTAATCAGAGCCCCTTGTACACTTTGGTCCCTACAGAAATGTTCCACATTGAGAAATTCTTATCATTTCAGTAACGTTCATGTAGTTGCAGAGATTTTTCTGCCCCATTGATAGACTTTCACACTGCACTGCATTTACTTTTCTTACCCTATTGCATTGGCTCAAGTCACTTGTGCAATATTGGGTAGACGTATGAAGCAGTGATGGAAGCCATCTTTATATCATTTCTGATTTAAGTTTTATTGTTTTATTTGTCTTGGTTTTTCATAACAGGATTTCTCTGTGTGGTCTTGACTATCCTGGAACTCGCCCTTTATACCAGGCTGGCTTCAAATTCAGAGATCCGTCTGCCTCTGCCTCCTGAGTGCTGGAATTAAAGGCATGCGCCACCACTGCCCGGCTTTATCGATTTCTTTTATGGGTATGTTTTGCCTGTTTGTACGTGTATCATGTATGTGCCTGGTGGGCTCAGAAACCAGAAGAAGACATCAGATCTCCTGGAAGTGGAGTTACAGATTGTTGTGAGCCACCATGAGGGTCCTCAGAATGAGACCCAGGACCTCTACAAGAGCAGCAAGTACTCTTAATCAATGAGCTAGTGTCCCAACCCTCATTTATGATTTTAATGGGAAATATAATGTCTCTATAGTTGGTATGAGTTACTTTTTTTGAAAAGTAATAATTTACTAAAATTATTAGATGAGAGGATTCCTGTAGATTACTGATTTGTTACTATTACATTTACTGATTTTTTTTTCATTCCTAGGATCCAATGGTGAACTTAAGTCTGTTAATATGTTGAATGATTTGCCTAGAAACACATGTTTAGGCTACTCTCTTTGCTAAGTAAGACTTGTTATTTTATTATTTTTCATGTGCTTGATATGCTAATATTTTGACAATTCACACAGTTCTTTTATGTTATTATAAAAAATGTCTTCTAGGACCTTGTGTAAGTAAAACAGCATAAAATAAATCATACATATTAAATGTACTTTGTTAATCTTCAATACTACAGTCATGGCAGTAAACATGTCTTTAGCCCCACACCTCCAGATTTTCTTAAGTGCCTTTATGTCCAACCTTCTCTTCCTCTCTGGCTCCATCTTTCATGGCACCTTCTATTTTCTGGCCACTTCAAGTTCACTTGCATTTTCTAGAATTTTGGACCCACAAAAGTCTTACAGTACTCCTTTTTCTTCTTCTTTTTAATATTTATTTATTTATTTATTTATTATGTATACAATATTCTGTCTGTGTGTATGCCTGCAGG
>NC_022014.1:72222078-72223523 GCF_000317375.1 Microtus ochrogaster
GGTTGCTGGGAATTGAACTCAGGACCTTTGGAAGAGCAGGCAATGCTCTTAACCACTGAGCTATCTCTCCAGCCCAGTATTCCTTCTTCTTGAATCGTTTTTCTCAGCATAATTATTTTCATGTTCACGTGTGTTGTAGCAGTGTTGATCGTCCATGTTTATTCCTTTTAAATGTGTATGTGGAGTGGGGAAGGAGGAGAAGGGAAGGGTGGGGGACTCCATAGGTCTATAGAAAGAGCTAGCAGCTTCCTTTAAGTTCATCATTTCACTGAGCTGTTCTGTGCTTAAAAGTATGTCTTAAGTTATGCTGAGCACCGAGAGAGCACAGTAATATATAAAGTCAAACAATAGCCTTGTCCTCATCATATTTATTCACCTTTATTACTTCCTCCTCCTCCTCCTCCTCCTCCTCCTCCTCCTTCTCCTCCTTCTCCTTCTAGACAGTCTCACTATGAAGCTCAGGCTTGACTCAGACTCATGGCAATCCTCCTGTCTAAGATACCCAAGTTCTAGGTTTACAGACATGAGTGACAGCACCTAGCTAATTCTTTAGGATAGAGGGGTCAAGTAATCACACCAAAATGTGTTATTCCAACTGGAGATAAATGTTCTACAGAAAACAAACAGGCTTTTTTTTGGAAGAAAGTAATCCTTTCTTATGGAGGTAATCCTTTGTTTCATGTGGGGACAGATTACTAAGAGAGCAAGAAAGTAGACCAAGAGGACACTACATCAGATGAACAGTGAATTTCCAACCGATTTGAGTCTCCATAAAATTTTGACGAGTTTTATTATTGTAGTTGTCTGTTTTCCATTGATGGGGATTGAATCCAGAGCTTTGCCTGCCCTTACTAAGCAAGTGCTTTATCACCAGGCTGTACTCCCCAGCCTTAACAAATTTTAGTGTGCACATGACTGTTTAAGATGAAAATGCTATTTCCCAACTTCTTTAGTAGCTGAATGAGACCATGTGACAAATCCCCATCCGTAGAATGCAGATAGAAGTGCAGTGGGCAACTTCCTGGATGTTTCTTTATGAATCTTTTTGTTGTTGCTGTTAGCTTGCTGAGACAGGGTCTCTCTATATAGACCAGGCTGGCCTCAAACTCTGAGAGATCCTCCTTCCTTTGCCTCCAGAGTTCTGAGAGTAAAGATGTGACCACCACACCCAACCAAGAAGTATCTTTGAAAGGAGGCTATGGTCCTGTTCCCTTGCTGTTTTGATTTTATGAATGCAACATGATTGTTTCGAATACTATATTAGCTATCGGTAAATGATGGAGCAAGAAGACACAAGAAGCCTAAGGTCCATTGTGGTAGAGCAGAAAGAGGAAAAGAAGGAGGGAGAAAGGAAGAGGAGGAGAAGAGAAAGAAGAATAAGGAGGAAGAAGAGGAAGAGGAAGAAGAAGAAGAAGAGGAGGAGGAGGAGAGGAGGAGGAGGAGGA
>NC_022014.1:72223636-72224111 GCF_000317375.1 Microtus ochrogaster
AGGAGGAGGAGGAGGAGAAGAAGAAGAAGAAGAAGAAGAAGAAGAAGAAGAAGAAGAAGAAGAAGAAGAAGAAAAGAAGAAGAAGAAGAAGGTGGTGATGGTGATGGCAAGGAGAAAGAGGAGGAAGCAGAAGCCTGCAGGCTTGATTGTCTTGAAACCAGTAGTTTCTTAGGACCACTATATTAGCTGTGCTTCTGCTAACATAAAAGACCCCAAGAAACTCACTCACCCCAGAGAGCAGGGAATCACATAACTTAATTAAGGGAGCCATCTTAGGGTTGGCAAGAGACTTGAACCTAGAGGGGCTCCCAGGTTCCCAGGGTGGTGTCCCCAGTTAGCTCCTTGGGCAGCTGAGAATAGGGAACCTGAAGTGACTCTATACTATAGCCATACTGATGAATATATTGCATATCACCATAGAACCTTCATCTGGCGATGGATGGAGATAGAGACAGAGACCCACACTGGAGCATCG
>NC_022014.1:72224487-72232494 GCF_000317375.1 Microtus ochrogaster
TAAAAAAAAATATAAATAAATAAATAAATTTGAAAAAAGAGACCCCAAGAAAATTATCTTAAGGAAGAAAGAAAGGGGATCTGGTACCTGAAGTTTAGCTTAGGGTTGGGGTAAACACTAGGTTACAGTCCATCAATGTGGAGAAGTCAAGGCAGCAGGAACCTGAAGCAGTCAGTGACATTAGAACCACAGCCAAGAACAGAGCCGGAGAGACGGTTCAGTGGGTGGAGGTGTCTGCTGTGAAATCTGACATCTCAGCTCAATCCCTCCGACCTGCTGGTGGAAGGAGAGAAGTGACTCCTGTAGGCTGTCCTTTGGGCGCCACATACTGCACTGTGAAATCAGCACACACACACACACACACACACACACACACACACTCTAAATTAATATAAAGTTAGAGTATATCAAAATATAGAGCTATTCATTAATACACACATGCCTTGTTCAGTTTACTTTTTCCACTCTTACACAACCTGGGACCCCTTGCCTAGGGAATGGTGCTGCCCACAACTTCCCTCCTCAACAATCAATACAATTCCCCACAGATCTGTCCACACAATCTAGATACTCCTTCACTGAGATTCCCTTCCCAAGTAATTCTAGTTTCTGTCAAGATAACTAAAGCAAGACATGGTAGACCACTTACCACACGTTTCAAGAGTCCCTCTGAAACCTTGGATCGTACTGAGTCCCATATATTCTGTATTGTTTTGACCTATAACACATATGCCTATAATAGGGTTTAATTTATAACTTAGGCAAAATTAAATAATAATAATAATTCATGATAAAATAGAATAATATTTAAATTTACTATAATAAAAGTTATGCGAATGTGGTCGCTCTCTCTCTCAAAACTTCTTACACTGAAGATGCTCTAGTGCTCAGGGGAGAGGGCATGGTACGTGAGAAGCTGATGACGTGAACCACAGGGAATGATGCAGGGTTTACAATACAGGCATTGTGATACCATGACGGTGGATGTGACAGCCCAAATGACTAGGTGGTAAACAGGAGGGCAGAACGTACAGCGTGGAGAGCAAACAAAGGGATCGTTCCCATTCCAGGGGTGAGAAGGGTGGGAGAGCCTGATAGTTCAGATTAGTGCACAGTTTTAGGATTTATGGGATAATGTATCATTTAGGATTATGCTTGTTTCTGGAGGTTTTCATTTAACATTTTCGGACTAGAGTTGTCTGTAACCGTGAAACCTAAACCAAGAGGATCTGGGGAGGGAAGGAGGGAAGCGATCTACAATGGAATACTTCTTTGTTTCTATTTCATGCTTGTTGTTTTAGGTCTTTTCTCTATACAGATGAATCTAACCTTAACTTGTGCTAACCATGAGCATCAAGTCTTCAGGATGAGAAAGGGAGACACATACCAGGAACTGACAGGTCAGTAGGGCAAACAGTCAGAGTCTAGACCTTTGCCCTTACACTTTATGAGCAAAGCAGCCAGTCCACTTGAGCTCAGTCTGGAGTCCCATTGGTTGATAACCAAACAAGGCTATCTGTGTTGACTGCCTACCAGGTATGCCCATCTGGGTGCCCATTAACTCAAACATCCAAGGATAGCTATGGATATGACCCAACGTATTTGTAGATGACGACATGATGTTGCAATGTCCAAGACTGGATGGCGCTGGGTTCTACACTGTGCCTGGCCCTGTGGTACAGGGATAGTTACTAGGTCCTTCAGTCCTAATGTTGGGACCATTTGGAGTACTGGCCTCCAGCTGCTCTTCCCTGCTAGAGATATTTACTTTCTTTCTGATTTGAGTTACTGAAAGCTGTGTCAAAGTTGTTTATCAGCCTATGAAAAGTGTTATTGCAAATTTGCATAACACTTTTCATAGGCTTGGCATAAAATGTTAAATTATAACTGCTTATTATTGTTTCTAATAATAAAACATAACTAATGTAAAATTAACCACCCTAAGTGGCAGTCAGAGGGTTACAGCATTGTTCTGCCCCGCAAACGCGTGACTGCCTTGGAGCTCATGTGATTTCAGAGGGAAAAGAGGGACTGATTCTAAGAAGAGTCTTATTTTGATTGCATTAACTTAGAGCAATGATTAACACACAGCGTCTGGTCTCTCATGATTTGTGCAGAGATACTGAGCTACACCCATGATTTGGGGATGGGTGGCCAAGATGTGGGGTGAAAACTGAATCTGTGGCATTAAGGGGTGATGCTTTGGCCTATTTGGAGATTCAACCAAGCACAAGAGACTCAACCTCAACTACAAAATACTATGAAGAATAAATTGTTATGGAAAAATAAATGATCGCATGCTAAAAAAAAAAAAAAAAGTTGTTTACCAGCTCTGCTTCACGAGCTCATGTTGCCTTGGCCTTGAGAATCAGAGGATAAGGTTTTCAACAGACTGTTGTTGTATATAAGCCTCCATGGCACTATTGAATAGAGGGCTTACCAGTGACTAGAGGTCCATGTCTCTGTCTGTCTCTCTGTCTGTGTGTCTTTGTGTGTTTCAATCTCCAGCCCCTTGCCCGAAGCTCATGAGCTGTATGATGGTAGTGCACAGAGCGCCATTGTGTGCTGCATCCTAACATACTGCGACACTGTAGCATCATCCCCTTTGACAGTGGAGTGCATGGTGCCCCTCCTCCATAGCCTTGTCCCAGAGTCACACCACTGTGGGTACCTGAGCAGAAACTTTAGACCTTTGTCTTTTAATTTCAAAGCTCCTTCTCTTCCTTTTTTGCCTGCTTGATGACTCCCGCCCTGCTGTGGTTCCTTATGTTGGGGAAGCCTCAGAAGTAAATAGATAGTCTGAGCTGATTACCCTCAGTTTGACGATTTGTCAGCCCAGCTCCTGAAGAGTAAAATAGACAGAGGCAGGCTTCCCCCCCCCCCTCTGCTGTTCTGAACTTTGCTTAAAAATAGGCATAACCCTGTGTTTTTAAAAGCCACGCTTCTGTCCTTGTGGGTCAAATGGGATGCAGGTATGTTGGAAAAAGTCAAGATTACATAAAAATGAAAATAATGGTTTTCTGTGTGTGACAGTCACACCAGGAAGACTTACTTGCAAGCAGCAACCCTGCTCACAGCTCTGCTCAGCACATGGAAATGCTGGGATGTCAAAATGACCTGAGATCTCTGGGACAGATTTCTCTTAGCACCAAACAGCTAGGTAGGCCTGAGGGCCTGGTGGCAGAAGCCTAACTTTGGAGTAGGATGGACCTACTCCCATGGTGACAACCCTTCTTGTTCACTCACAGTAGGTAGGACTGTGGATGGCATGCTAGTAAGCCCTGGAGGTCTTGGTAGGCCATTTGGAAGACAGGTGGGACCCTATCGTTATAGTACAGGGTGGTACGAGCAAGCGTACATCTGGTGGTCCTTGGTAGATCTGCTAGGAAAAAGGAGTCGAGGGCCTGAGAGGATGGCTCATCCAGTGAAGGGTCTGCCTTGTAAACATAAAGACCTAAATTCAACCCCCTGCATCCTCATAAGTGTGAGCCTGTAATACTAACACTGGGAAGGAAGAGACTGGCAGACTCTTAGGGCTCCCTGGCCAGCCAGACTAATTGGATCGGTGAGTAACAGGTTCAGTGAGAAACCCTGTCTCAAAATATAAGGTGAAGAAACATTTGACTGACATCGATCTCTTTCCTACATACACATTAATAATAATAATAATAATAATAATAATAATAATAATAATAATAATAATAAAAAGGAAGTCAATGCTGTTTTCAAGATTGGCAATCTTCCATTGGAAGATATCCATCAGCCCCGTTGTGCCTCTGCCTGACATCCTGTCACCTCTTAGTGTCCATCAGCCCCACTGTACCTCCGCCTGATGTCCTGTCACCTTCTCTAACTCTGGTTCTCCTGCCTTCCTCTCTCTGTGTGGAAATATGAGAGAAGTATGTGTGCCCACGTGTATAATGTGTGCGTATGGAGACAAGGTCAACCTTGATATCGTTCCGCAGATGTGATCAACATTGCTTTTTGAGACAGGGAGTTTCATTTGGCCTGGATTAGTCTATTATGGTAGATTTGACCGACCAGCAAGTCCGAGGGTACACCTGTCTCTGCCTGCCTAGCACTGGGTTTACAAGTGTCCATCGCCACGCCTGGCTTTTTCATGTGGGTTCTGGGAGTCAAACTCAAGTCCTCAAGCTTGCGTGGCCATCTCCTCACCTCCTGCCTCCTTCCTTAAGGACCTGTGGGATTATTTGGGGCCATGCAGGTCGTCCAGGATAATCTCATCTCAATCTTTTCCTTATGTTAGGCAATATGGTTTTTGGGTTCTGTGGATTCAGATGGGGACTTTCTTGGTTGATATTTTTTTTTCTGTCTACTTCAATAAATACTTAGTAAGACAAAACCATAACCACTGATTTTGTTTTAGACTAATTCAGGACATGTGGCAGTTTTAATGAAAATGGTTCACAGAGAGTGGAACTATTGGAGGCATGGCCTTGTTGGGGGAAGTGTGTCGCTGTAGGTGGACTCAAGTTTCAATGCTCAAGCCAGGCCCAGTGTCGCTTTCTCTTCCTGCTGCCTGCAGATCCAGATGAAAAACTCTCAGCTACCTCTCTAGCATCCTGTCTGCTTGTGTGATGCTGTGTTTCTTCCCATGACAATAGTGGACTAAACCTCTGTACTGTAAGCCAGCCCCAGTGAAATGTCTCCTTTATGAGAGTTGCCATGATCATGGTGTCTCTTCACTGCAATAGAACCCAACCCAAGAGAGGAAGAATGATCAGGAACAACCTTTTCCCAGATCTTCCTTAGACTAGAGACTGGGATGCCCACAGTGTGGGAAAGCACGGAATTCTGAAACCAAGAAACCCACAATGATGGACTGTACCCTCAAACTATGAGCCAAAATAAACCCTCCCTTCCTCCCTCCCTTCCTTCCTTTCTTTTTTTCTTCCTTCCTTCTGTCCTTCCTCCTCTCCTCTTTCCTTCCTTCCATCCATCTTCCTCCCTCGCTTCCTTCCTTCCTTCCATCCATCCTTCTTTAATTTTTCTTCCTCAGGACTTTATAACAGCAAAGGAAAAGGTAACAAATACATTTTGCTAAAATCGAAATGTCACACACACAGCCACTTTCACAGCAGCAGTATAAACGATGCTATAACCCAGTGGTGGAAGCAGCTCAGGTGTACATCGAGAGACAAAGGTTTAGACGAGATGTCATCTGTACTTAAAGCAGAATATCGGTCAGCCTTGAAAAGCAAGGGAGCTCTCACACGTGCTCCAGTATAGGTGAACCCTGAAGACATTATTCTAAATTAAACAAACCATCCTCCAAAGGCCACATGTGGTAGGAGTCTACTAAGGTCAGGTCTCTAAGTAGCCAAATTCATGGAGGAAAGGAAAAAAAAAAAACCAGCGGTAGCTTTCACAATCTAGAGGGAGTAGGAAGCAGGTGAGTGTTTGGAGACAGCATTTCAGTACGGAAGGAGCGAAGGAGATGGGGAATGGTGGTGGTTACTTACCCAGCGGTGTGAAGAGGGTTAGTCACTGTGTACTTACACATGGGTAAGATCGTGAGCTTCATGCTATGTTTACTTTACTGCAATCTTAATTCTGCAAACTTATTTGAAAACAAAGTCTATCACAGATTATTCTGCTCTGCATGATAGAGATGTAAGCAAACTCTTCAAAGAGGACCAGTCACATAGCAGAGCCGAAGGAAGGATAACCCCATGGCTGGTGTCAGGTCAGGGCATCTTTCAGGGACTGGAGTAGTCATAGAAAGTGGAGTAGGCAGCCAGGATCAGTGACTGAGCAGAGATGCGCTCATGTGTTCGGGTGAGGAGGGAGAGAGTGGGAGGCTAGTGGCTGCTTCCCATCCTCGCCGCCGTGTGTTTCTAAGGATCTCCCTGTGTCAGCCTGCAGGGGACCTAGGATGTCACAGAGACCGGGTCACTCTTCCCAGAGTTGCCCTCTCCTATTCCCATCCTGGGATCAAAGCGACCCTGTCCTCCACAGGAACCCCTTGTTTATTTCCTCAGCTTCCTGATGACCTAGTTTTGTGTCTCCGAGCTTTCTTCCTACTCTCCCAACCTCTGGTCCATCTCGCTCCTGCTGTGTTGGAAGGAAAAGGCTCTGACCTTCCATTCCAGATGGTGGCCCTTGGGCCACATGCCGGTGGGAGCCTAGCCAGGCCCCTACTCCCTGTCCGACCTTATTCTGTGACTGTGGGGGATTGCCAGAATCAGGGACACGAGTGGTCCTTTGTTTCTCCAGTCTTCCTGAGCAGGATCCCTCCCGGAGCCGGGGCAGTCAGCCATATGTGTCTCACTTGGGAAAAATAATCTCAGCACTTTATTCTGATTTATAAGCAATATGCAAACAGGCAGTGGACAGACTTGGGTATTGCAGAATGCAAAAAAGAAAAGAAAAGAAAAGAAAAAAGAAAAAAAGCTCTGAAAACCCTACTCTTAAAAAATTAGCCATATTATCTTATCTAAGGAAGGAAATCCTAAGTATTGTTTAGATACAGGTGTCCCTTGCTGAACACTTGTGTTTGGTTCTACAACACCTTGTCCCCCTGAGTCCCCAAATCTGGGAAGATCAAGTCTCATATAAATAGTGTAATATCTGCATATAACCTCTGCCCTTCCTGGTATGCACTTTAAATCATGTTCACATCACTCATAATCCCTGATACAGTGTGAATGCTGTGTAAATAATTGCTGTATAATATTTGGGGGGGGACAACAATAATAAAAAGGGCCCTTTTATGCCCCATGCAGACACTATTTTTTTCCCCAAACATTTTCTTCAGTTGATTGAATATACACATACAAAATCCACTCGTCTGGTGGATGAACTGCTCCCTCTCGATATGTCTGACTGTGCAGGGGTATATCTTATCATTCGCATATTTATACAGATGACAACATACTTAACAATATAAACAATAACAAATAAAAATGATATATTTGTGTCATATACATTTGCTTTCTTAGAAGCTGTTTTCCTTATTTATTTATTATTTATCGTATGTGTATATGTGGTTTGTGAATGCATGCATGCTTCCACATATAAGTGTATGTGTGTGCAGGTGAGGGGGTGAGTCAGGAAGCCAGAAGTCGACATAGACTATCTTGTTTAATCGCGCTCGACTTCGTTTACTGAGGCAAGGTCTCTGGCGAGCTCACCGATCTGTTAGTCTTGCTAGCACGTGTGGTCCATGGATCCTTGGTCTCCACCTCCCCAAGTGCAAGGATCACAGGCAGCTGCCACACCTGCCTGGCCTTCACCTGAGTACTGGGGATCTGTACTCTGGTCCTTATGCAGGGAGTTCATCACCCATTAGGTCGTCTGCCTGTGCCCATCAGAACTGCCTTCTTGTCTGGGTCAGGAGTGCGTTGTTATGGATTGTTTTTGGCAATATTCCTTACCCTGTTTCCCCTTCCTCTCCTATGCCCCACAGTGCTGGGGTTGGAACCTGGGACCCTATACATGCTAACAAGTCTTCTAAACTAGACTTCAAGCCATGCCATATCCCATCAAATGATTGTACAGTATCCTACCATATCGACAGCCCATTGTTCAGATCTCCTCAAACTGGGACCCATGGATCCTTGAGTATTTATAAGGATTCCTTTGTTGATGGCAGAAATTTTTTGGAACCCCATTTTGTAAAATATAAGCAAAAATATAAGCACCAGGTAGAAAAATCAAGAAAGGAATTTCTCAATGGGTAAAGAACCTGTGTAAGGTTGGGGTTCGAAGAAATGAACTTGGGGCATCTGGATGCTGGGGGGATATCATTCCCAGTGAGCTTGCAGGGAAATAAGTTTCTTGGATGGCGTGAGAGACATGTTGGCTATCTGTCTTCTTCCTCATTCATGGAATGGAATTGAGGCGCTTTGTTCATGACATGAGCAGTTTTGTCCCTTGATAGAGCTGAGCCACAACAGTTACTGGGTTATTGTAAGGTGCAATCAGATGATATATTCATCTATTGTTATGGTTACTATAAGGTGCAATCAGATGATATATTCATCT
>NC_022014.1:72232594-72238985 GCF_000317375.1 Microtus ochrogaster
TAAGGTGCAATCAGATGATATATTCATCTATTGTTATGGTTACTATAAGGTGCAATCAGATGATATATTCATCTGCTGTTACGGTTACTATAAGGTGCAATCAGATATATTCATCTGTTGTTGTTGGGCTATTGTACAGGTGCAATTAGATATATTCATCTGTTGTTACTGGGTTATTGTAAGGTGCAATCAAATGATATATTCAGCTATTGTTACTGGGATATTGTACAGGTTCAATCATATATATATGTATTCATCTGTTGTTCCTGGGCTATTGTCCAGGTGCAATCAGATATATTCATCTGTCGTCTGCTCATTATTTGCTCCACTCATCATGTACTTACAGAGGATTCATAAGTTGTGTTTTGCTGGGTAGCAAATGACCTCAAAGTTGAGCAACTGAAATCACAATATACAGTATTGTCTTCTCTGACTTCTGTGGGCCATGACTCCCAGAGGAGCTTGGCTTGGTGGTCCTGGATCAGGGTCCCACGTGAGATAGAGTCCATGAGGTCAGGTAGAACAGCTTATGAGTAAGGACTTGAATCCATTCTCAGGTTCTGCTCTCACTCCCGGGTTTGCAGGACGACGCCTCAGTTCCTTACCACATAGCCCTCTCCAGAGGGCTGCTTGAGTGTCTTTACAGCATGGTGACTGGCTTGGCCAGAGTAAACTGAGAGAAAGCCAAGACGAGGCAAGGATTATGCTTATGACCTTGCCTGAAGAGTCACACTTATTATTTCTATAAAATCGTGATCACCAGTGAGTCATCCTCATTCAAGTTAACCCTGGCTGACATGTGCAGGGATGCGGCTATCGGAATTCAGGGATAATTGGGTACCACCCTGGGGGCCAACTATCACTATGATAAGCCAGACTGAGTGCTAAGGACAGAAATAGAATGAGATGGTTTTGCATCTAGGAAAATGATGGTGATGCTGGTGTGCACAACTGTAATGCCACTCAATCTCTGGACGAACGTCACCTTAAAGGTGTGGCCACAGAGATTGTCCTTAGCCTGGAGGTAACCCCTGCCTGCTATGAACACACAGCACTGTGTTGCTAATTGGAACTGTGTATGATGGGTAGAATCAGTGTTCAAGTTTATGGTCTACAAGCTATTTCTCTCTCTCTCTCTCTCTCTCTCTCTCTCTCTGTGTGTGTGTGTGTGTGTGTGTGTGTGTGTGTTTGAGAAAAGGTTTCACTCTACAGCCCAGGCTGACCTCCACCCCACTGTATAACCCTAAGCCAGCCTTAGACTCAAGGCAATCCTTCTTCTGCTTCCTGAGTGCTACAGAAATTACAGTACGCGCTATCATGCCAAGTTCAGTGTTCGTTTTTTATCAGAAAGGCCGTTTGTTTCCTAGCCAGACAGTTGGTGTCTTCAACTGTTGGCTCTGAAGCAGTGAAGAATCAGAAGTTGCTCTGTAGCTGGGGTTCAGTGCTTCACCCAGAGGCCCTTCGACTTTTGCTCTCATGGGTGTCTATAATGCTTCCTAGGGCAGCCTTAGCTCTCCAGGACTACAGGCAATGACTTACCACTCTGGGATCCCCCTCTTCCCTCTGCGACACTTAGATGGACTTTGCCTCCAGCCATCGGAAAACAGCTTTGTCTTCTAATGCTTTGTGGACAGAATCTATAGTCTATTCTGGGGGAAGAATGTGTTTCTTAGGTTTTAGAATGAAGAGGGTACTCGTCACTTGGGGAGAAATCATCCTTGTGGAAGTGTGGTTCACTGAGTTGCATGAAGTAGAGGAAAATGAGATGTCCCCTGAGATCCTTGGAGGAGAAACCCTACTCTTTGGAAACTATGCTTTATAACATTGACTTTCCCTAAGTCCCCACTGGCCTTGTCCCCCTCCTCCAAAACTTTCTTTGATACCCTATGTCCTTACTAGCCCTACTGTTAGAGGTTTGCACACAGCTGCTTAGTTTTAATGGTTGCTTAAAAAAACTCATGGCTAAGTCCCATCTGAGCCTCTTTGCCTCCCATCCTGAGCTGTGTCCACTGAATCTCTGATGGCCACCAAATTAACAGTCAGATCTCCTCCACCCTGGTCTCTGGTAACCACCCAATTAACAGTCAGATCTCCTCCACCCTGGTCTTGGCTAAAATGATTCACCTGCTGCTCCCAACTTTCTGTCTCCAGGGCTCAAGTGGAGCCTGTCCTTCCCCAAATCTGAGACATGCTCACGGACTATTGGAAGGGTTGACTGAACTCTGTCTTTTGTTGGTTTATCTCTTTTCCCGTGTTAGTTGAGAAATCCATCTGACACTCCCCAAATGTCAGAGCCCAGGAATTACATGCCAGGACTTCTGCTCTCTAAGGGAAGAAGCACTAACATCTTCGGCTGTCTGCTCTCCATTGGAATAGTATTCAATCTCTTTGCCCTCCTTGCTGCAATCCTTCAAATATGCTCCAATCTCTCTGTCATCTATCTCAGATGTTTCCCAGAACCAAGGGCAAAATTCCAGCTGCTGCTGGCCCAAGCAGAACAGAATCTGCTCCCCTTGGTGAGGCTGAAATTTTCCTCCCATCTTGGCAACCACATCACACCAATGCCGCTCGCTGATCTGTGGGCAACAAAAACTCTACCACGTGCTCTTGTTAAATCATGTGTCTCTAGCCCCCCACACCCTGTACAAGGACATGATCTAACGTTTGTTTACCCAAGAGCTTTTCTTGCACAATTCAACCATCATCTCTATCTCTTGAAGTGACTGAGACTCTAGGGTTGGCCATCCAGCTGTCCCTCTGGCTTTGGATCAATAATCAATTTGATTCTCATATTTCTAGAGCTTGGTCCAAGTCATTGATAAACATGTTGAATAAAAGTGGACACATGACACAGCCCTGTGCTACCGAAAATCTTCCTGGGGTCAGAGCTCACATATTGATGGCCCAGCTGCCAAAAGAGGCATTCAGATGTGCTGTGTTTGTACTGAATAATATTTTATGTTGTTTTTTTTTTAACCTTTGAATTGGTGGCCAACAGTAATTTTTTTTAGCTTCTCCTGGATAATTGAAGTTATGTCAACACCAGAACCACAACCCAACAGCTGGAACAGCTGTATACAGTTATGTAGGTTATAGACTGCACATTCTACCTGGGACTTGTGTAATGAGTTCATCTGGTAGTCAATACATAGGCTCTCCATTTGGCCTCTCTCCCAATTGTCCCGTTATCAGGCAAACACGCCTACTTATTGACAATGTCTGTCTCTTTCCTGAAGGTCTCCATTTAGCAGATTCTATATCCTGTTTATCAGCATCCTTTGGGTACAATCTGTCAGCTGGTTATAAATCTAACTAATTGCACCATTTCCCAGGCTGTGTAATCTCCCCGGATTTTATGAGGGCTTTTGCCAGATGTTGTATAAAGCTTGGTTATTAGCATCCACTGCGTGTCCTTGACGTGCCAGACTATTAGGACGGAAGGAAATGGAGCTGCAATGACCTTGGCTCAGCTTGGTCTTGGGAATCTGTATTTACTTCATGAAGAGCAGAAGCACTATCCTGAAAACATTGTTTTTAGGTCTTTGGAACTGAAACAGTCATTTGTAGTCAATTCTCCAAGCAAGCACACAAAGCAATGTCCCCTTATCCTTGGTGGCTATTGGGGGTGCACTATAAATGGAGTTGGAGCTTTTCTTTTGTCTCGATTACACGGTCCCAAATAATTACACAAAAGCTTATATTGATTATAGAATGTTTGGCCTATAGTTCAGACTTATTCCTAACTAGCTCTTACAACTTAAATTAACCCACTTCGATTAATCTACATTTTTGCCACCTGACTTTGTGGCTTTACCTATCCTCTAGCACATTTTGGTCCTCTGGAGACCAGCTCACATCTCCCTCGACTCCACCCTTCTTCTTGCCTGTATCTCCCTATGGCTTTCCCAAGCCTTATTCTGCCTGGCTATAGAGCAATTCCGTTTTATTATTAACCAACAGGAGGAATACATATTCACAGTACACAGAAGGATTATTCCCACAACACTGTACTTTTTCACCTTTCATTTGCAGGTCCTCGGACTCTTCTCCCTAACATCTGATTTGGAATCATTTTAGCAGCTCAGATCAAACCCTTGGCTGTGATAGTCTGTTTGACTAGACTCAGTGAGTGTTTCAGGTGGTCTCCAACGGGTGCCTTTTCATCAGCACCCCCAATGAAACTGTTCTGTAGTCATTCTCTTCAAGTATGCCTTTCTTCTGTCTTCACTAGGGTCGTGTGGACTGCCAGGACCATGGTCAGAGCTACAGGTTTACAAGCTCTCAGTTCCAGAGGGGCTTTTTGAGGTCTACTCTCTGCTTATAGGTGGTGCCCAGGGCTCCAGTATCATGCTCCTGGACCTTTGCCCCACACACAGCCTCCAGATCTGCAATCTGAATTATCTCAGCTATTGAATATAAGCCAAGACAGCACCAGATGCTAGCTAACTCCCAAGATAAGAAAAATAAGGTACTTATTGCTTCTTTTACATGAAGTGAAGGCTGGTGTGTGCAGTTAGCTACTGGCTTCATTCAAATGAGGATACAGGACACTCTCCCTCTGTCTCAAGGCTGTACTTTCTTCAAACCTGGCTACCTGGAAGTTTCCAAACCCAACATTTGTGTGTCTTGATTCTGCAGTTCCACCAACACAAGATGCTGAAGAGTGTCACTTAGTTGTGGATCCAGGGAGCAGAGAGGGAGGTAATGATATTGCTCGATCTCTGGAAGTTTCCTTATGATTTGAAAGCCACTTTCATCCATGCTAGCCCAATGTTTTCCTTCCTATAGTCACCCAGAATATATTGAGAACTTCCTACATACCACAGGGTCTGAGGTGAATGGCCCTCTCACCTCCTCTTGGTCCTCAGAAACATCTGTAGATACTGTTGCTCATGTTTGCCTCCTCCAGCAGCCCCCCTGGCTGACCCAATGAGAGCCATTGCCTGCCCCCTATACTGTGACATGGCCCATCTCTTGGGCTACATGGTTTAAACTTCTGAGTCACTGTGATTCTTTCCTTATATATTTATCTCATTACCAGGCACTATGTGAGCCACCAGGGACACCATAGCAAGCAAGAGAGATGCTATGTTCAAGTCCCTATAAGGCAGACTGTCCTTTGATTTCCTCTTGAAAGCTGTTGAGTCCATTGAAATCAGAAAGGCAAATGGCCTGCCTGTAGTAGCACCCCAAGTGACTAGCATGTAGAGGCTAGGTGTGGGTCTTCTTCTTGGGTTATTCTACATGTGATGATGACAGTACTGAAAATCAGTTCAAGTCCTCAGGGCTGATTTCAGGAAGAAAACAAACCTGGTGAAGCACAAGCATCAAGTGGCTGGCCTTGATACTGTCTTTGGATTTGACACAGTGATGATCTCCTTGGCTCTCCTGCTTGAGGAACGTGGAGCTGAAAGGCAAGTGGGAACTCCCTGTCTGGGCCTCCCACTTGGAAATCACACTTTGTTTCTTATTACACCAAAGTAGCATGTTCGTTATAAGAAGATCTGATAACAGAGGACCTAAGAATCCTTTGCCGTCATCTTCCTGCCAGTCAGATGGTTTTGTGACCGACAAAATATCCAAGAAAAGAAACTCAAATGAGGAAGAGGTTTTGTTCTGTTTTTGTTCTCATAGTCTGAGAGGCCTCTGACCAGGGTGGGCTAGGTGTGCTGAGGTAAGGCAGAGCACCCCGGTGGGAGGGTGTGGCAGGTGGGCATGGTGGGACACAGCTATTCACTTTATAGTGGCCAGAAAACAAAAGGTAACAAGAGGCACCTCTCCAGTCCTGACTTCCTCCCACATCCTAACAGTCCCTTCAGCTCTGAATTCACTGAGGGATTAATCCACGAATGAAATTAGAACATTTGCGATCCAATCAACCCCTCCCAGTGATTGCCTAAACCAACTGCGGATCCAGCCATCAACAGATGGGCATTGTGGATTAGCTAGTTTTCTGGTTGCCATGGTAAAACACCATGATCAAAACTGGTGTATGGGAGAAGACACTTATTTTGGTTTACAGATCCAGAGGGGCAAATATACACTATGGTGGGGAAGCATGGCATCAAGTGGCAGGCACAGCAGCCCGAGCAGGAAGCTGGGAGATCACATCACATTCAGTAGCAGGAAGCAGAGGAAGCAAGCTAGGCATAAGGCAGGACTACCCACTCCCAAAGCCCACCCAGAGACACATGTCTTCCAGCAGGGCTGCATCGTCTGACCCCACCCCACACAGTGTCACCCACTGGGCAACAGGTGTCCAAATACTGTTGTAATATGAGCTGCGGGGCTGCGTCCCCAGCACCCCGCTGCCCACAAGGCTAGCTTTACCCGAAATAATTACACGGACACTGTATTCTTTTAAACACTGCTTGACCCATTCTCTTCTAGG
>NC_022014.1:72239210-72248250 GCF_000317375.1 Microtus ochrogaster
TTCCTCCCAGCATTCTGCTCTGTTTACTCCTCCCTCCTGTTTTAACCTATCAGGGCAAGCAGCTTCTTTATTTAATTAACCAATGACCTTCCTCCTTCAAAATACCCCAGCTGTGGAAGATACAATTCCATCCAAACCCTGGCCATCGTCACTCGGCTAGAATTGCTAGTAACAATGGCATCTTTATAGTTTGATTTATGTCTCCCCTTGACCTCAAATCCATACATTGAATCCCTTTCCCTCAATGTAACTGTGTTTGGAGATCGGGCTTCAAAAAATAATCTAAAGTAAATGAGATCAGAGGGTGGGATTCTAACCCATAGGACTGGGCAACTTTCAAAGAAGAAAGTTGTGTGTGGTGGTCAATACACACCTGTAACCCCAACACTCTCAGGAAGGTCCAAGTCAGCCTTGGCTAGACACTGAGACTACGTCTCAAAACAAACAAACAAACAGAACACACACACATACACACACAATAAGGGCTATTGGAGGTAGCTCAGTTAGCAACGTACTTTCCTAGCACATACTTGAAGCCCTGGGTTTCATGCCCAGCACCACATAAACCAGATATGGTGGCACATGCCTATAATTCCAGCACTCAGGAGGTAGAGAGGCAGGAGGATTATAAGTTCAAGGTTTTCCTCAATCACTTAGGGAGTTTGAAGCCAGACTAAGACCCAACTCTGTCTCAGGGAAAAACAAAACAAAACAAAAAAGAAAAATTATAAAGATAGCAAGAACCCAAGCAAAAGAAATAAACAAAGAAGAGAGAGATCTGTCTGAGAGTGCACATGCCACACACGCGCGCGCACACACACACACACACACACACACACACACACAGAGAGAGAGAGAGAGAGAGAGAGAGAGAGAGAGAGAGAGAGAGAGAGAGCGCATGAGACAAGAAGGTGGCTATACTACTCAGGGAATAAAGTCCCCAGCAGGAAACAAGTCAGCTGACATCTTAATCTCGGACTTTCCAGCCTCTGTAAGAATCAGTTCCTCTGGAAGACTAAATTCCTGCTGTGTAAGCCACAGGTCTACCGTATCTTGCGAGAGCAGCCTGAGCCGGCTGCTACAGCCTCTATTCCCGTCTTCTTCATGAATGCTTGTATTTTAATCACCAAAATATTAACTCCACGTGCAACTGATTTGCAGATTGCCTTTTGTCTTGATTATAGTATGAATTGTGTTCCCTGGGCTAGTTATTTTTTTCATGTGTCATGCGCCATGGCTTGTAGTATGTCACGTACTAAATATACATATGTAAATATACATTCTATATACAACATACGCAGTTGAATATGGAATTTTCTGGCATTTACTGTACAACATATAAGCAATATTCAATTTGGAGGGACGTCTAGGGAGTTTCAAATTTTTCACTCATAAATAATGCAAGGAGCGTATTTGTTTCTAAATCTGGGTATATGTGTGCTTCTTTTAGAATAAGCTGTTAGGAGAACAATGCGAGCATTTTAGTGCTATTTATATATGACTTGAACGGCCCTCCAGACAGTTGGCACCAACTCTTCACCCACCGCTGACTTATGAGGCTGTCCATTTTCTCACATCTTCAGCCACTCTGAATTTTATACTTTTGTTTGTTTAGTTGGTTTTTAAAATCCAGGTGGAAAGGCAGAGTGGCACACTGGGCTTCACTCCTCTTTGGTGATCAGCAGTTGAACGGATGCCTGCCCCTTCCTGCCTCGCCATCCCATGTTGTAGCCTCCCCTATCCCTTAGGTAGTGACTTCAACATATGGATCTCCAGGACTCTTTCTTTTTTTTTTATTTTTATTTTTTATTTTCGAGACAGGGTTTCTCCGTAGCTTTTTTGGTTCCTGTCCTGGAACTAGCTCTTGTAGACCAGGCTGGCCTCGAACTCACAGAGATCCGCCTGCCGCTGCCTCCCGAGTGCTGGGATTAAAGGCGTGCTCCACCACCGCCCGGCTCCAGGACTCTTTCCACAGACTGTTCAGGGATCCTCATCTGTGGCTTTGACTCTGTGTGTCTGTGGGTGAAAACTCGTTACCACTTGTCCGTGGGGCAACTCAAAGCTTATTAATACAACGCTAAAATGTTCACATTGTGCATCCAACAATGTATTCTAAAAGAAGTACACATGCACACAAGACTAGGCTTTCTGGAATGTTCTGCTGTATACTTGCTGTGATTGGGTTCCAGGCAAAAAGAACACATGGAGAGGAACTGCCAGAGAAGTCCCTGGGTCTCTCGAAACAGAGGGAAAGGTGGAAGGAAGAAGCAGCTGGCTTCACCGTGTTGCTCAGATACATTTTAACTCCATTTCTTGTAGACCAGGCTGGTCTCTTAGCAGCTGAGTGTCCTTGGTCTTTTAGCTAACGTTCTTATACCTCCAGTCACTTGAGCTTGGCTGTCTACTTGATGTCAATAGCAGCCAAACATCATATACATGGCATGGGAATTAAATGTGCAGATGTATTTATGTGTGTATAAAACATTTAATAGAACAGCTTCATATATATAACACAAACACATATAATGTTTATAGCAGAACTTGACACATAAGCAATTAACACATAGGACCTAATGTTATTACATTATAATAAAGCAGAAGCCATTAAGAAATAATGACATTCTTGGGCCAATAAAGAAAAAGTAATTCTCTTGAGTTCCTACTTCAATGACACAGTATTTAATTAGGACGTTTTTTTGGTAGGAGATCAAAGATGTCCACATATTAAAGAGTTTATTAAAGAAATTCACAAATAGGGTTCTCTCAGCACCCCAACTACTAAGGACCCCGATGGTGACAGTCAGCCTCTGGTGTGCCCTTTCGTTCTCAAAAGGGAAGGTCACGGGTCCTGTCTTGACTATAGATGTGCTGTGGCCAACTGCTCCATTCCCCCAGATGGCAGACCACAACCTGGAATTATCCATTAAAACAAACCCTTAATCTCCAGAAACTGCTTGTCCAGGGTATTTTAATCACAGCCATGCAGATAAAAAGTCAAACAAACTCCCTCTCAGCTACATCATTTCAAGGTACGCGAGACCTCCCAGTGCCACCATAGGAGCCCGTCATTCCTTGAAGATAGGCCTTGAAGGGACATTTATCCAAATGATAGCATTGACACACGAGGTTGCTCTAATGATTAAGTATGTTAATTTGTGTAAACAAGTCAAAAAGGAATCAGTATATTCCATGCTCAGTAAGTATAGAGTGCGTTCAGAGCTATCTCAAGGCCAAGGATGGGTTCTGTGCTCTTCCAATCCAGGGTATTTTTACCATACCTTCCAAAGGATGGTAACAGCGAGTTCTCTTCTAAGGTCTCCCCTCCCTGTCTCTTGTTCACTGGTAATGTAGCATCCTCTCCTGTAAGCTTGGAGTAGCTGATGTACAAATCTGTACCCAGAGCCATGGATCTGGGTTTAATCAGCTCCCATGTGCCCTCTCTTCCCAAATGTTAGGATCTTTTTTTAAAAGTGTGTTTGTGTGTGTGTGTGTGTGCCTGTGTGTGTGTACACGTGTGTGCATGTGTGTGCGCGGGTACCCATAGAGGCCAGAAGAGGATGACAGATCCCCTGGGGCTGAAATTACAGGTTGTTAGGAGATATCTAAGGGGATGCTGGGAATTAAATTTAGGTCCTCTGGAAAAGCAGCAAGTTGTCTCAACCACGAGCCCCACATGACATCTCAAGAAAGAAAAACAACACCCTAAAAAAGGAGGGGTTCACATTAGAAGATGTTAAACCCACAAGTATAAGTGAATGACTGTTTCTTATCCTGGAAACTCCAGTTACAGAGGCTGGCAGCCCACTTAAGTCAGCCCTGTTTTACCCTCTCTTATTAATATAGAAAGAAAGGCGGGGGAAGACCACCAGCTCTATGCTGTCGAACAGAAAAGAAACCAGATTTTAAAACATTCAGACTTATTTTTCTTTAAAAGGTAACTTCAGAAAGATGTCCACCCAACCCTCAAAGAAGAGAGCTGTTTGAAGCTGCGCCCTCCCCAGGCTTTACCTGCTGACTATTCTGGAAAATATTATACTGACATGAATCTTTAGGACACAAAGCCTTCGCAGCATTTGGGTGCAACCCTGTACCTACCTCGCACTCATACAGATGGGCAACTTTGAAACAATCAAACACATTAGAAGCGCCTTAATGAGCCGCTATCGGAATGAATGCATGGCAAACTTCAGACAAGTGCTTTTGTGGAAATCCCATCGTCTTTGATCCGGGAGAGTCACGGCAGGGTGGATTTATTTCAAGTTTTTTTTTTTTTTTTTTTTTTGGCATACTGGTCCTCCCGAAATATTGGGAGATATCTTTCTTAGCAAGACGTGGGAGACCACAATGGTGCCATCTCTTTCATTTATCTGCAATTTGACAGGAGTGCAGTTTATTAACTTACAAAGAAGCAGGGACATTATCTAAAGCCCGGCGACTCTACTGGGGATCGCTTCCCTCTTGTACCAGTGGGAGTCGACGACATTTTGAACTTCCTCACCATTAAATGCCTTCCTGAGTGGTAGGAGAGCCTTTACAAAGAAGGCTGCCGCATTTATGATGTAAATTCGTTATTTTGACAGTCTTTGAGATCTGTCATATTCACATCCAATTTAATGCCTGGCCAAAAAAAAAAAAAGTCCCTTTTCTTTTAGAACACTTTAAAGATTTTCAAAGCCGTTTTCATGTAGCAAGCTATTGTTATGCCTAATACATCCTGAAAGTATTTTAGCAAAGGAACTTACAGGATTCTGTTTTAAGTCATGTTGAGTTTTCAAACATGGCAGTCTTCAAATAGGCTTTGACCAGGCTATCTCTTTTAGATAAGTTAAAAGCTACCCTTGATTTTCGTGTATACAGTTAGCCAGCCCAGATGCAACTAGCAGCAGAGGCCACCCTCAGAAGCCCCTGCATATGTTATTGTATACGTTGGGCCGTGGGCCCTTCTGTACTATTGACTATAGCGTCTCCTGTCCACTGACTCACAATTTAGAACACACCTGATGTTTCAACTGGAGGACCATTTGCCTCCTAGAGAAGCCGAGCAATATCAGGAGATACACTTCGTCATCACAACTCCGAGTGGTCCTTTGGTGTCTTCAGGGAGGCTGCCAAAAGTCTTGGGCTGTACATCCCAGCTCCCAGCCACAGAGAACCAATCGTGTGCAATGCTAGAGTGGGAGGAGTAAGAAACAGAAGCAGACACAGTAACGGTCTCTACCCCCAGGCGTACACCAACCCTGCCCAGTCCTGTGTACCCAGCTAGCAAAGTAGAGATTCCCAGACTCCACTCTAAACTTATGGAAACAGGTTCTCCATGGAGGAAGCAATGGAATCCTAGAATTCAGATGCCTGCCCTTGCCCAAGCCCCATCCTGCAATAGTTAGTACACAAGAGAATGCCTATCAAGCATCACATCTAATCCTAGGCTTCTTTTCCTCTGAGTCCTGCCTTGCTTGGAATGGTTGACTTTTACTCTGCGCACTATTCTAACAAGTTTGCTTTTTGTTTTCCGAGTCTGGAGTATCTTAACAACCCTGTGACTAGTGGAGAGAAGGGTCCTGACCAAGCCAAGCAAAAGGAGAATGGGTACAGATAGCTGGCTCCCTTGGTAAAGGGCTAGTCTTGACCTGAATTCTCTCCTCAGAACTGAAGTTTTGAAAAAGAAGTCAGCTGTGGCGTACCACACTTAAAATTCCAATGCTGGGGAGGCAAATGCAAGAGAACCCCTGGGGCTCAATGAAGAACCAGCTATACTGTGACCCAACACATGAGATGATGCTATTTAAGAATTGGGCTTGGTGGTGCATACCTATTATCCCAGCACATGGAAGGGAGAGGGAGTAGAGTCAGGAACTCAGGGCCAGTCTCTGTAATCTCTGCTATAGAAGAAAAGGAGAAGCAGGGAGGAGGAGAAAGAAGAGGAAGAGGAGGAAGAAGGAAGCAGGAGGAGGATGAGAAGAAGTAGCCTAATAACCTAAGGGAGCGGGGTTGGTTTTGCCTTAATTTGAAGGGTGCTACCCATCACTGTAGGGATGCTGGGCTGCAGAAGCATGAAACTTCCACGCTCACATCTCATCAGACCAGAATGCACAGATAGGCAGGAAACAGGGTGTCCCAGTTTGCTTTCTGTTGCTGTGATAAACACCATGACCAAAAGCAGCTTGGGAGTGGGGTGTATTTCAGTTCGTGGTTACAGCCTATTACAAAGAGAAGACAGAGCGGGAACCTGAGGCAGGAACTGAAGCAGAGACCATGGAGGGATGCTGCTTACTGGCTTGTCCTCCATGGTCTGTTCAGTTTGCTTTCTCATAAAGCAGCCAGAGACACCTGCCCAGGGGTAGCACCATCTAGAATGGGCTGGACCCTCCCACATCAATCATTAGTCAAGAAAATGCCTCGCAGACGCACCCACAGTCAAAAATCTTGTAGGGGCATTTTCTCCATTTAGTTGTTCATCTCTTCCCAGGTGATCCTAGATTGTATCAAGTTGAAATAAACAGGGGGAAGGACCGCCCCTTCTGAGATCTACTTCCACCTCCCCCAGCTTGTCTCTGCCTCCCAAAGCTTCCACACCCTCCCAAAGCAACACCACCAGCCGGGAACCAAACCTTCAAACGCTGGAGCCTACAGGTGTCATCTCACATTTAAACCGGAACACCGTGGGACCAGCTGGACTACGTGAGTCAGACCGTGGCCACAGAGCTCAGAACCTGCATGCCAGCAAGCTCTCCACATGGGCCATGCCTGGCTGAAACAGAAGAAGTTACATGAGTTGTCCCCAAAACTGCAGGACTTCCTGGATTTGAAAATGGATGCCCTGAGCACCTTACTGAGTACTCCCGCCCCTGGGATTGAGGCTGGTAAATGATGCAAGGCTGTTTGGGGGTTCATTTTGATAGCATCCAAACCTCATTTTTTTTTCAACTGTCTTCCAGTCAGACCTACCTACTCAGCTTCCACTAATCCCCGTTACTGAGTGGATTTCAGCGGGGCCCTTACTCCTTTATCAACTGGCAAGATATTTTCATCTCTTCTGAAGGTCTTCCTGCAACTCTGCTTCAAAGCCCCAACCCAAGAAGGAGGGAAAAGAGTTTCAGTGAGTTTATAGATGTCTTATCACGTTGGGGGTGGGGAGGCAAGGTCTGGGAGCCAGGGGGGAAAAAAAGAGCATTTCTCTTGAACAGTTCAGAGTCGGCTTAATCCATCCAAGCGATCGCCAGTCACTTATAAGATCTAAAAGATCTCTCCTCCAAAGTGAGATGAAATACTCTACATCTTCGGTCACTGGTATCCAGGCCAGTGTTTTCCGTGCACAGAACTGTCCTTTGTGGGGTGTTAATTACACAACCCTGAAGCAGATATGAGTGGCGCTCTCTCTCTCTCTCTCTCTCTCTCTCTCTCTCTCTCTCTCTCTCTCTCTCCTCTCTTCTTTCTCCCTCCCTCTCCATCATCACCATGTCATCTCCCACACAGGTCTGTATGTGAGTGTGTAATGCTCATATCATCAGAAAACGAAGTGTGCTGGAAAACAGGGAAAACGACTTTGGCGACCATTATCACTATTTCTGAGTCACATCGGGTGTGGGCTGGTAGGCAAAGGGTGGGTTTTTACCAAGCCCCTGCAATTCCTTCTATTGCCTGGCATGATGAAAGGACAGACATATTCTTTTTTTCTTACCTGGGAAAACTCTGCTCTTCTCAGCGAGTCTCCTTGGAGAAAGCAAATGTTACATTCCAGAGACTCGAAAAGGCTGAAGGGGAGGCTAGTACATAGAGAACAGAGGCACAAAGAGGGGCCAGCGGTGGGTGAAGAAGCAGGGTCTCCCACCCCAGCCCTGAAGAGTGCACATACTCAGAGACAGAGCCACCACCGTCTGGGTTTCTGCTTGGGTGAAAAACAACAACAACAAAACTCAAACAACTTTGGAACTCGGCCTAACAGACTTGGGTCAGGTTCAGAAGAGCACAGACCACAGAAACCACTGCCACAGTGTTTGTGAGGGAGAGGGTGCCCCACGTTTGATTAAACCATGGGGTGCTTCCTTTCCAGAAAGCATATTTAATCATGCGTAAGTATAGGTTTCCTACAGCAGCGGAGCCAGTGACTACCATCCTTGATTTTCCCACAGAAGGGCCTGGCTTTCTCAGTGTTGGTCCCTCAGAGTAAGAGGCTGTCTTGACAGGCACCCCCGGGATTCTGCTTGGCTCTGCTGCACGCAGGGGTTGTCCGCTCTATGAAGTGTCGACGTTTCCTGCTGGAGCCCTTAGGGGTAAGAGACAGTGTAGGCTGCTGTACACTGCTGCCCCGAACCTGAACTTGAAGGACCTGGGGATACCATCTGAGCAGCAGTGAGGAGGAAGATTCAACAGCACACAGCCCCGACTTTGTGTGTCTATCCAAGGGGCCTCTGGATAGACAAGTTGTTGACCTGCTTTGGGGCTCTGTTTCATTGTTGTGAACTAGAGAGGGCAAGAGCGGCTGCCTTCTAGGTGTGATTGAAGACCAGATGAGGGTTTGTGTATGGGAAGTGCCTACAGGAATGATGGAAGCCAGTCACGGTGGTGCGTGTCTCTCACTCAGGGACTCCAGAGGCTGAGGCAGAAGGATCATGAACTCAAAGACAATGTGGGCAACTTAGCAAAAGCCTATCTTAAAAAAGAGTGAACCTCAAAGGCAGGGGATGTACCTCAGTGGTAGAACCTATTATAACACATGAAGTATCGGATGAGAAAGTGGCCGCTTGTTGATTCCTGGCTGTTTAGACCCAAAATAACCACACAGAAACTGTATTAATTAAAGCACTGCTTGGCCCATTAGCTCCAGCTTCTTATTGGCTAACTCTTACATATTAATTTAACTCATTTATATTAATCTGTGTATCAACATGTTGCTGTAGCTTACCAGCTTAAAGTTCCCAGCATCTGACTCAGGCGGGCTCCATTGCTTCTCTCTGACTATGCCCTGCTCTGCTCAGCCATAGGCTCAAAGAAGTTCTTTATTCATTAACCAAAAAAAAAAAAAAAAAAAAAAAAAAAAAAA
>NC_022014.1:72248350-72252710 GCF_000317375.1 Microtus ochrogaster
AAAAAAAAAAGCAACACATAGACAGAAGGACCTCCCACACCAACGAAGATTTCTGGTTCAGGCTTCCCAGTAACACCAACAAAAAAGAATGCTGGAACCAGCCAGATGGCATGTAGCTGCTAAGCTTGGCAACCTGAGTCCAATTCCCTGAACCCACATGGGGAAGGGAGAGAACTGACTTCTACAAGTTGGCCTCTGGTCTCCACATGTGCACTGTGGCATGTATGTATGCAGTCACACAAAATAAACATTAAAAATTATTTTAAGAATGCTGGCATGTGGAAATCCCAAGGGACATTAGCAATTATTCTCCTCTCTGGCTGTGTCATAAGGGGTTTCATCATCTTCTAAACTGGCCCATGGTAAAGGGGGGTGGCAGTGCACACAGGTCTTCAACTCCCTGACCCATGGTGAAGGCAAAGGGACCCACCCACAAGAATGATGGCGGCAGAGACTTCAGGGTGGGGGTTGTTGCCTATACTAACTGCTATGCATAGACATAGGGATAAGTCTGACTTTCATCCATGCAAGGTGAGCCCATCCCTGTGGCTTTCTATGGTCTGTGTCCCATGTCAACTGCCTGCTCAGCTCAGTGGAGTTCATTTACCTCTTCGTCTATGGCCTTGAATTTTCTCCAACATAAGACACACAAACCTACCTTGTATCACTCTCTGGCCTCTGCCTCTGTGTGTGTCCAGCTCTCCACAGCAACCAGCATCATCTCCCTGGAGCAAGAATCAGTCTGTATTCAACTCTCTGCTGGAGCCTCTCCAGGAAAGTAAGACCCCGACATTTTCCCCCAGCTTCCTTCACAAGGTCTCTTTAGTATTTTTACTCTGTCCCAGCCACTCTGGGCCACTTCTTGGCTCATGCCTTGCTAGGCTCAATCTGGCCACTATACCTTTGCTGTGTGGTGCCAGGATTCTGCTTCTCCTGGCTGCTTCTCCCTTCCAGGTGTCAGCCCAAGTGCTGCCTCCTCGGAGGGAAACTTGTTAGATATCTGTCTCACCTCTGTGGGCATTCACCTTGATCTGTTTAAACCTTGGCTGTTGTAAGGAGGCCGCTAGTTAGTTCCCAGCCACTAAGCCCCAAAATAATCATACAGAAACTGTATTATTTAAATCACCCTTTGGCCCATTAGCTCTAGCTTCTCATTGGCTAACTCTTACATCTTAATTTAACCCATATCCATTAATCTGTGCATCACCACAAGGTCGTGGCCTACCAGCAAAGTTTTAGCACGTCTGTCTCCAGCAGCGGCTCCATGGCTTCTCTTTGACTCCTCCCTTCTTTTTCCCAGCATTCAGTTTAGTTTTCCCTGCCTAGCTCTGTTCTGCCCTGCTATAGGTCCAAAGCAGTTTCTTTATTCATTAATGGTAATCACAGCATACAGAGGGAAATCCCATATCACTTGGCCATGCCTATATACAATCTTATACACCATTTTCCCCCATGGCCCAGAGTAAGTCCTGGGTGCATGTGGGCATATGAGAACAAACACTTTTTATCTTCTTGTTTGTTTGTTTTTTTAAACAGGGTCTCATATAGTCCAGGCTGCCCTCAAACTTTCTTTGTAGCCAAGGATGGCCTTAAATTCCTGATCCTTCAGCCTGCACCTTCCAAGCCCTGAGACTGCAGCATGAACCACCATTCCTACTTAATATTTTTTAATGAATAGATAAACCACCCTGGAACCTTGCTGAGGGTTCTGTGAAGTATCTTATACTTAAGAGGGAAGATTCCTATGTATGTCTGGGAAGATTCATACGACTCCATCTGTCCATGTTAGGGTTTCTATTGGTTCAACCAAACACCAGGACCAAAAAGCAAGCTGGGGAGGAAAGGGTTTATTTGGCTCAAACTTTCACATAACTGCATATCACTGAAGGAAGTCAGGACAGGAACTCAAGTAGGGCAGGATCCTGGAGGCAGGAACTGATGCAGAGGCCATGGAGGGGCGCTACTTACTGGCTGGCTTCAGCCTGCTTTCTTATAGAACCCAGGACCAGCAGCCCAGGGATGGCACTATGCACGGTGGGCTGGGCCCTCCCCTGTTGATCACTTTTTGATAAAATGCCTTACAGCGGGATCTCATGGAGACATTTCCTCAGCTGAGGCTCCTTCCTCTCTGATGACTCTAGTTTGTGTCAAATTGACACACAAAACCACCCAGTACTACATTCCAGAAACGAGGCCTCATGTGTTTCTTAAACCTCCTGAGCCTCGGGGTCTTCATCTACGAAGTGAGAGCAAGCTAGCCTGCCTTTGAGGTTTGAGCAGGGTGGACACAGCAGCGGGCCGCAGTCAGTGCTCAGTATGTGGTCACTGCTCTGGAGGTTGTGGTCACAGGCTAGCACCATGGGATTTGAAAGCAAGTGGTTCCAACTCTTTCACTCTCAAAAGCCAGGCGTCTTCAGGTCACACACTGGTGACCTTCTCAAGGCCTGAATTGGCTGCAGACATTTTACCTGCCAGGGGAAAAACAAAAAACCCACTGCCAGATAGCAGGCATCAGCCTTAAGGCTGAGAGCAGGGAGCTCCAAGAAAAGTGACCCCAAATGTATTCAAGAGTAAGGCAGGGACAAGGTCATCCAGGGTCGAAACAGGCCACCTGACAAAAGCAGGTGTCTTCTACCTCAGAAACTACAAAAGGTACCCACTTTCTATCTGTTGGTCTGCAGACGGCAGGGTTAGACTTGAACCTGGGCCTCCAACTTCATGAAGCAGAAGAATGGGGTGGTTTGAAAATAGTGCAAGAGACTGAGACCGTTTGGTAGAAAAGTAGGCAAAGCTGAGGCCAGAGTTGGGCCAGAGTCAAGCACTAGGCTGGAAGGTAATGCAGAAATCAAGATGAAAAGCTTCATTTATATGGTCTAGGACCCAGGGCAGCCCAGAGGTCTGAGTATCCACCCCACCTCCAACCCACACACATGTAAACACACACAGAAACACACAGACACAGACAGACACAGCACGTGCACACACATACACACAGAGAAACATACAAACACACACACACACACAGAGACAAACACACTCAGAGAGACACACACAGAGACATAAACACACAGAGAATTACCCTCTCTCTCTCTCTCTCTCTCTCTCTCTCTCTCTCTCTCTCTCTCTCTCTCTCTCTCTCCCTCCCTTGCCTCAAGGGCCTCTCCTTGTCCCAGAAGCCCCACCTCAGCCTGGCCTCCAAGAGTAGCCTATGTGATGGCCGAGGTCACCTTGACCATGTTCCTGGCTAACTTCCCTTGTGCTGGGGCTCAGTGGCCCCTGCTCCTGGCCTTATCTCCACCATCACCTGCGTCACACAGCGACTGCCCCGATTAAAGAGCTCAAGTTGGGAAAACACTTTGAACTGCACGGATGAAAGGGCTCGAAGAAGAGTGCTGGAAAAAAGCAAAATAATGAGCCGAGGGATAAAGGGCCACTCACTCTCCGAGAGGTGGTGCCAGGAAAGTCCCTGACTTCTCGGAACTCCTGCCCTTTAATTCACAATGTCTGCTGCTAGCAGCCATTTTCTTACCTCCCTCCCTCTGCCTGCCCACCCCTCCACAGACATATAAACTAGGGGGCAAATTCCCCTTCTTCCTTACGCACATAGGATTTCTGGGACTAAACAAGGCAGCGCTGCTGATCTTTTCCTGACGGGGAGAAAACACCCATCAGGAGATTCAAAGCATAGCCTCCATTCCCGTAGCCAGTGTGGGCGAGAGACCTCCGTCCGATGTTTGCAGAGGAAAGAGGCCCCCAAGGCTGCTTTTTCCTTCAAGCAGCTCAGAAGGCCTGGGTGTGGGGGGACGAGGTGTCCTGGGGTCTGAAACAATCATTGGCCAGAACTGAGTGTTCCGCTGGGTAGCTGGGTGGACATGTCTGTGCTTTCCCAGAAGGGCGGCGCTGGGTTGTCCTCCCGTCACCTTGAGAAATGAAGAGTAGGGCAGTCAGAGTTTAGAGCCCCTTCTGGAGTTGGTGGTGAGGACCCCAGAGCACCCCTTAACTGGAATGGAAGGATGAGACATGGCAAAGTGTGAGAGAGAAGGGGTGCTGGGCTGGAGGGACCCACGGCCAAGCAGAAGCCAGTGGGAAGCATTGACCTGATGGAGGAAGGCCATTGGTTAATTAAATAAAGAAGCTGCTTGCCTTGATAGGTTAGAACGTAGGGGGAGGAGTGAACGGAGCAGAATGCTGGGCGAAAGAGGAAGTGAGGTCAGACTCCACAGCTCTCCTCTCAGAGAGACATGATGCTCCACTCCTGCTAGCAGAGGCGAGAGCTCTGCTCTCTGAGGCACACGCAATGAAGCTCCGACCCAGGATGGACGTAGGCTAAAATCTTCCCGATAAGCGCACCTTGGGGTGC
>NC_022014.1:72254035-72255227 GCF_000317375.1 Microtus ochrogaster
GCGAGAGTTAGCCGAAAAAAGGGCTAAAGCTAAAGAGCCAAACAGTGTTTAAATAAATACAGTGTCCATGTAATTATTTCGGGGCATAAGCTAGCCATGCGGGCAGCGGGGTGCGGGGGACGAAGCCCCGCCGCTCATATTACTACATTGACCCCTGATTCTGGCAGGTGATTCTGCTTGCTGGGAACCTCTCCTTCTCCTTTTTTGAAGTCAAAGGTTGGGTGAATGATACACAACAAGAAGTGGAGGCTGGGGGAAAAGTTGGTGTGGTCTTGCTGAAAGAAGTATGTCACCACGGAGGTGGGCTTGGAAGTCTCAAAGCACATCCAGTGTCTCAATTTACTTCCCGTTGCCTGCAGGTCTACATGCTCTTTCTCCTACACCATGTCTGCCTGCACGCTGCCATGCTTCTCACCGTGATGATAATGGGCTGAACTTCTGAAACCGTAAGTCAATCCCAATTAAATGTTATTCCTTATAAAAGTTGCCACTGTCATGGTGTCTCTTCGTAGCAATAGAAACCGCAAACTAAGACAGAAACCTAAATATTTCTACTTTTTAAAGTATGGATTATTGTCTTTCGTTTTATTCCTGTTCATTGTTAGATACATAGGCAGATGATTGAGTGAGTGACCAGGCTGAGGTGACAGTTCAGTGGGTTAAGTGCTTGCTTTACAAGCACAGGGACCTAAGTTTGACCCCCAGAACTCACACAAAAATGCTGGGCATGGTGGTGCATACTTATAACCCCAGGGCTGGGGAGACAGACAGGAGGATCCTTGGGGGTCCCTGGCCAGCTAGCTTAGCCTAATTGGCAAGTTCCAGGCCAGTGAAAGACCCTGTCAAATAAACAAAGAAACCAATAAGAGCTGGAATATCCCCGAGAAAAAATATACAACACACAAGATTGTCCCCAGATCCTCACATGCAGCCATGATCATACACACACATGTCATCCTGCACACATCTCTACACATATACATAGGCACATGCAAGAAAAGATAGATACCCATACCCTCTTAGAACATTGGAAAGTAGGTTACATGCATTGTGTCTCTTTGCTACCGTTTCATATTTTGACACACGTTTGCAAAGAGCAAAGACATCTGTGTGTTTGTGTGGTGTGTGTGTGCGCATGAGTACACGATATGAATGGTGTGTGTGTGTGTGTGTGTGTGTGTGTGTGTGTGTG
>NC_022014.1:72255654-72267966 GCF_000317375.1 Microtus ochrogaster
TTGTAGACCAGGCTGGTCTCGAACTCACAGAGATCCGCCTGCCTCTGCCTCCCGAGTGCTGGGATTAAAGGCGTGCGCCACCACCACCCGGCTGCCAGTGCTTTCTTTAGTCTACAGTCTACCCTATTAGTACCCTGGTGGTCCCCAAGCAGTATCCTCAGTGGCATCCGTGTTCACCATCTGCTCTCGGTCAGATAAAGCAAAGATGAATTTTAGGCCTTGACTGAATCCTGCCAATATCCGCGCTGCTCTGTGTATTGTCCCCTGCTGTGGTTTTCAGAAGGGATTTTTGGCTGGGGAGGTGGCTCAGTGGGTAAGAGCTCTTGATGTGCAATCATGAGGATCTGAGTTTGAATCCCCCCTCCACAATCACATTTTAAAAACAAACAAACAAACAAACAAGACAACCAACAACAGAAGCAAGAATGGCTGCATGTGCCTATGATCCCAGCACGAAGATCTGAGTTCAGATCCCCAGAACCCACATAAAGGCAGACACAACAGTGCACATCTGTAATCCCACCCAATGTTTCTAAGGGCAAGATGGAAGGAAGACAGAGACAGGAGAGTTCCCAAAGGGCCAATTAGTCTGGTATACCCAACGGCAAACAGCAAGTAACCCTGTCTCAAACAAGGTGGAAGTTAGGACCCCACACCCAAGGTTATCTGCCAACCATGGCCCTGCAAAAAAATGAAATATTATATGAGAAGAAATACTATAACTGGGAAATAAGGCTATTTCACAAGGACATGCTCGGTATTTCACAAAGTGTTTTGGTGTTGGTTGCTGTAAGCAAATCACGCTTTGCCCTTAAGCCTCCTAACCCCCAAAGCAAAGAAGAAAACAAGAATGAATTGTCGAGACCACAGAATGGTCCCCTGTGAGAATCTCTGTGCTACAGTAGCTTTCGCTGGGCAATATTGATGCCTGAAGTTCTTGATTGTAACACATACTCTCTTCCCAGCTTCTCCTCCAAGCTCATGCCTCCTTGAGCTCGGGGCTGAAGGGAAACAGATGCTAGGAGACGCTGCAGAGGCCCTGGTAAATGGTGGCTTCAGACATTTGGTTGTGCCTTTGACAGTTACTTCTCCCCTGTGTTTCAGAATCAGTTCTCCGCGGGCCAGCCTCCCCTCCTCTCACCTCCCCCCCCCCCAGTGTCCTCTAGGGCTCAGAATAACCCCCAAGTACAGAGTGAGTGCCCAAGAGCTTGTATTCATCTGTGAACATGCGGAATGGCAAGCCTCCTCTCTCTACAGAACTCATGGCGTCAGCCTTTCTTCTTCCCCTGTGGATCCCTCACGTTTGGAAGGAGCCGGAACTCTTTCTCTTCTTGAATGCGGAATCCAAGACTTCCCAGGACAGCTGGGCATCTGCTGGACACTCTATAGCCTTTGCTGACAGATGGACCCTGGGACTGGCCGAGCTGGTCAGGGACAAGCGGCTAGCGTGGCCCGGGAGGTGAGAACACCCGCCTGCCTCCTCTCTGAGCTGCAGCTGCACCAAAGAGCCATCTGGGCCACACCCGGCTGTGAGGGGACCAGCGGCGCCAGCGTGCCTCGTAAGTGAGAGCGGGCAGCCCTTGGCCTGGCCCCATTGCCTTCCTCCCCCCTGGTGCTCAGAGCCTCCACAGGCGCCACGTGGTATTAGGACTTCGGCTCTGTACCAGATGCTGGGCTTCCAAAAGGGCCATCACCACCCACACTATCCTCAACACCTGGGGGTCCCTCAGGGGAGCATCTGGCCTGGCCACACATACCTCTGCTGCTAGCTACCTCTCGGTGTCCCAGCCCTTCCCCTTCCCCAGTCCCAACACCAGTTTGGCTCTATTTCCTAGGGATTCCGTCTACCTCCAGAACATCTTTTATTAATATTAATTCTTAAAAAAAATTTTCAGTGCTATTTACCATCTGTTTTTCCCCCTTGGCTGAAAATAATTGGAGATGAAACGCCCGCTGTTCATCCCCCGCATCGTCTCAGAAGGAACAATAGGCACAGACAATGACTGCATTTTTTTCCCCAAGCAAAACAAGCGGCAATAAGCTCGCCTAGTTGTGCCGCCGCCGAAAGCGCCCTGCATCACACAGACTGGAGTCCCTTATCAGCTGCAACGTTCAGACTGCAGCCCATCCCGGTCCAGAAAACATTGGGGTGCAAGGGGCTCTTTGATTTCCTATTAAGCGTGTTTGCTAATTTTCCTCTGTCCTAGCAACATGTGGCTCATTTGATGTTTCACTAACGTGTGGGCCATCTGTAAATATAAATAGCCGAGTCTTGATTCCATTAGAGGCCCCATGAATGGAACAAAAATATTCCAAACTGACTCTGCCACAAGGCCAAGGGCCTGGCAGGATTGGGCTTTGGAGAAAGCAAGGGGAGACTATGTCATTTGCTCTCTGCCAGGTACTTAGGCCTTTCAGGTTCCCGGACCCCTTTAGAACAGTCCTAAGCCTTCCCAACACCGTTACCTTTTAATACAGTTCCTCATGTTGTGGTGACTGCCTCCCCCCAACCATAACATTATTTTCAGTGCTACTTCATAACTGTAATTTCCCTATTGTTACGAATCGTAATGTAAATATCGGATACGCAGGATACCTGATATGTGACCTCCCCGAAGAGATTACAACTCACAGGCTGAGAACCGTTGCTTTAGAAGCACAGAAATGTATGTCAACAGTTGGGAGGGACCTTACAAAGAAGTGGAGAAATGACATAAAGCTTAGACCAGGGGCTAGGGAGATGGCTCAGTGTGCAAAGTGCCTGCCAAGCAAGTGTGAGCACCAAATCTAGATCCCTGGCATGCATGTAAAAATGGGCATGAGGCATATCTGTAGCCCCGGTGCTGAGGGGTTGGGAGTGAAGACAGGCGGGCTACCTGGAAGACGTGATAAGCTCCAGGTTCAATGAATGACAAGATCTCAAGAAAAAAACAAACAAACAAAAATGATGAGGATGTTTGATGAAGACACTCAACGTCCACCTTTGACCTCCACACAACCACACACACAGAGACAAGCACACACACCCTAGCCCATATGTGTGAACAGCCACATGAACATGTATTACAACACACAGGCATACACGTCTATTCTGGGAAACAGAGAGCTGAGGTCAGAGTGGGCATGGATAGGTCAACCAGACTGGGCCAGCATCAGTGATCTAGGTGGAACCAGGCTGGACCCAAGTGCTTCATCATGCAGAAAGCAGCAGCCAGCAACGGGCCTTAACGCTGCAGCATCCAAGGCACTGGGGCTCTGATACATGATTGGAGACCATGATGCTGAATCTTCATCCTGCTAAGCCTTCCCAGGATTTCTGCAGCAGGTAGGAGGAGGCAGAGCTCAGAGTGGAGCAGTTCACCTCTGCTGCACAGGCTCCACGCAGCCACGGGCGAAACTTGACTTCTACAGGCGTGGCATTTCCTCAGGAACGGGGCCCCTTCCTCCTACCCTCAACCTGGGGAGCCACACAACTCAATGGGTCCTTGTGGATGTCTAAGCTTGCCCCTCAAGTTCTGCCTTTCTCTCCACTCCTTGAGAAAAATGAAAGTAGGGTCTTTTCACCCTCGGCGTAGACTGCAGGCTTGTGTCTGTCCTCCCCTCAGAATCTCACACTGGAGGCTCATCTGTGACGTGATGGTATTTGGGGAGAGGGCAGAGTAGCACTTTGCGATGAGAAAATACAAGGATAGAGCCCTCGTCCTGTGTGTACACAAGCATTTGATTACATGTGTGCGTAGGTGTGCACGTGTGTATGGAGGCCAGAGGACAAGCCCCATTGTTATCCCTTAGGTTCTGCTCACCTCTTGTCCCTCCTTGCTGGGTATTGAACCTAAGGCTTCATGCACGCAATGTTAAGTGCTCTCAACCAGTCTACATCTTCAAAGCTCCTATATCTTTTTGTTTGACTGTTTTTTGTTGCTGTTGTTTTGTTTTCTTTTGTTTTTGACAGGGTCCCTCACTGACCTGGAATTCCACTGGGACTACAAGCCCTACAATCCACCTGCCTGCCTCTGCCTCCCCTTTGCTGGGATTACAGGTGTGTCTAGTTTTGGGAGGTTTTCATTTGTTGTCTAATTGCTTGTTTTTAAGTGTAAGTTGAGGATCAAACTCAGATCCTTGTGTTTGTAAAGCAAGCACTATATCAACAGAGTCATCTCCCCAGGCCAGGGATTAAGGACTTTGGAGAACTTCACAACCTTCAAAACTGAAAAAGGCATGCCAGTATTTAAACCACCCAGTCACTTGTGGGTTTGCTACAGCCTTACAAAGATGCCTCTCCACTCAGGGAGAACAAGCCTTGGCTGTGTTTCCTAAAGCTTGTCCTGAGAACAGTTCAAACCCTACCCATACCTTCCCAAAGCCTGGTCTCCCCATCATTGCATCTCCCAGAGCCTAAACAGCCTCTGGATATTCCTCTCCAAGTCCTAACCTCATCTGCCATTCTACATCTAGTTTCTCCACAGTGAGTCTTTCCAAACTCCAGCCCTGAGGGTTTGGAAAGTCAGGCAGTGTTAACATACACTAGCCTTTCTGGAACCCATCTCCCAGAGCCCAGTAGTGTGGTGTTCCACACCAGAAAGGATCCTGTGTAGGAACTGGAGAGACTGCACAGAGGTTAAAAGCATTGGCTACTCTTACAGAGGGATTAGATTCCCAGCACCCTCTGGTGTCTCACAACTGCTGGTAACTCAGTGCCCTCTTCTGGTCTCCCTGGGTACTGCACACTCATGCTACACATGGATACACATAAATACAATTTTTAAATTGTAGTTTAAAGAAATCCGAATAGATATACAAATAGCAAGGAGTTTGGATGAACCCTTTTTTTATTAAAGGAATCCGTTTAGACAGACAGCTTTGTTAGGGGCAGAGGGTGTTTCTAAGTCCACATGTTGAAGTCCTAGCCCACAGAGTGGCTGTGTTTGGAACCTAAGTAATTAAGATGATAAGTAAGATCAAATGAGATGGACTCTGACCCTGTAAGATTAGTATGTTTATTAAAAAATTCAATCTGTTTTCCAGAGCTCTGGCTTCCTCCTCTCCTCTCTCTGTCTTCGCTCCTCCTTCTTCCCTTCCTGCCCCACCCCCTTTGCCCTCTCTGCACACAGGGAGAAGTCCAATGGCTGCATTGAGAAGGCAGCATCTGCAGTCCTACGGGAGGCCACCCATCCTGCTTGACCATATCTCCCAGCTTCCAGAACGCTCAGAAGCTAAATTTCAGTTGTCTGAGCTACCCTGGCACCGTTTTGTTGTCAAAGCTACAAGAAATGAGTATACTTTATTAAACCAAACATGTTTTTACAACTTCAACCATTTCTTGACTCCTTTGATTCATACATATTTATGAATCCTTTGATTCATAAATACTTCCCTTGACACCTATTGGATCAAATGCTGGCCTGGCCGTTGAGGATCTAATGGTGTCTTGGGTATTCTCTGCCCTTGCTTGTCTGGTGATGTGCACCGTGGTCCGCAGATAGTCTGTGTTGATCCATTCCCCACACCCATAGGGCCTGAGTCATCTCACACACACACACACACACACACACACACACACACACACACACACGCATGCGCTTAGAATAGTACTCAATGATGTCTTTGTCCAAAGGGGAGGTAGGTCCTTTAGATGCTATACCTATCATCTGGTCCAACAGAATTGGCCATTCAGACAAGGTACTGAGTGCTAGACTGAACACTAGAAATGTTCAAAAGCAAAAGGAAGGCAAGAGGATTGGGAGGAAACAGTCAAGTATCTGGGAAAGGTAGGAGCTTTAGAGTAAGGACTGACCTGGAATGAAGATGTGTTGGCCGCTACCGCTTGCTCCACTTCTGTGGGCTTCCATTTATTCCCAGGTAAAACGGGATACTTTGGAAGCTGCCAACCCTCAAGTAAAGTACTTGGTCCCCATAGCACCTGCCAAAGATGAGAACCATTGTTAAGGCGAACTCAGACCATACCCTTGATGGGCAGACTCATAAGCTAAGTAAGACCTATGGTGCCCTGCTAGAAACCAGCATTCTATAAAGGGTCATATCTGAAAGCTCTTCAGAGCCCCTCACATCCATGGGTACTTTCTTCTTCCTCCACATGGGGATCCAGGGCTAAGTCCATAGAACTTAATCTCCAGTTTTGTTAATATATTGCTAAATTTTACAGACTAAAATAGAGATCTGATTACAAAAGCCTGATTCCACACGTCCCCTCCTCTGACAATAGCCATCGTGGTTCTCTGATCTATAGGAATGTTCAAGATGGGGTAGATATATGTTTCCACTCTCTGGTCTACCCTTTTAGTCCCTGATGGGGCTGGTTGAGCTTTTCCAGACAGGCTCTTCAAGAGTGCCTTGCCAGGTTCTTTGTTGTTGGTTCTGGGAAAGGTGCTCAAGGGTCCCAGGTTTGGATCTTGTCCTTACACCCCTAGGTAATTAAGAAGCTTGTAGATTGCTTGAGGCTTCCCTGGCAAGCCAACAAGGGCTGGGTGCTTTTAACTTCAGAAACAGACTGTCTTATCGCTCTGGGGCTAGAAGTTCAAGGTCAAGCCTGGGCAAGGCTGGTTTCTTCTGAGGCCTTACTCCTGGGTTTAGCTGTCCATCTTCCCTTTCTGGCTTCAAGCAGTCCTTGTGAGGGTCCCCATGCCCTAATGTACTTTTCTTTTCTTACAAAGATACCTGTCACACCCAGTGAGGACCCAACCCGGGGACCACCACTAAATGCCTCTTCGAAGACTTCCTCTTCAAATACAGTTATAACTTGAGGACTCAGAGGTTAAGACTTCAGTATATGAATGGCGACAGGTGATGGAACCCAGCTCAAAACCCTGATAGGGTACGGGGGTGGGGAGGGGGTAGCCATATGCTATTACATAGGATGAACTATTGAAATTAAGTCTGGTGTGGGTCAGGGTCTTTGTCATTTAGCAAGTTCTCCAGCCAGACATGGTGACACACACTTGTAATCCCAGCACTTGAGAGGTAGAGGCAGGAGGATCAGGAGTTCAAGGCCATCCTTGACTATGGCAAATACAAGGTCAGCCAGGGCTACCTGTCTCCAAAAATTGAAAACAAAACAAAAGTTCTATTAATGACATCCTCAGGGGTCATTCAGTGCACCAGGAGATGAGAAAGGCTTTTTCAAGGACTTGGTCCCATGAAGAACATTTACTATGGAGCTATGGCTGAAATACCTTGAGACTACCTAAGCTAGAAGCCCTGTCTACCACCTGCAAGTGATGAACTCCAGCAATGGCCTAACTCCTGTGTTAGACCGCAGCTCCTTCATACGAAAGGCGGGAAAGTTACAAGCCCACTTCTACAGAAAGTACAATCCGTGCAATCTATTGTTTACTTCCGGGTGACTCCTGGCCAGGTCACAGCTGGACTGCAGGCCTGCGTTAAGTAGATATGTTCTTCAACTTGGGTATGCCTTATTCAGACTTTCCCTATGTTTTTCTTCCCAAGGCAGAATAATTCTCATTCCTTCAGCCTTTCTACATGGACGGGGCCCAGTTTCCATCTCTTTGAGCGTGTCTGTGGCTCTTGCCTGGATCCACTCCAGCTTCTTCAAGCCTTTTCAGAAGGGGGTGACACAGACTCCACTCGGCATTGTAATGAGGAGCTAACTGACATGGGACCGGCGAAGGGGATGACTTGGGTCTCGTGGCACATCATGGCCCTTTCATGTGTGCGGAATCCAGCTAGCTTTGAAGCAGGCAAGGCGCTTCGTTGACTACCACCAGATGCCCCGGATTGTCTAGGACAGGCTTCCCGGGGCTGGTTCAGATTTTAAGTATCTACATGACTGACGCCATAAACCAGTAAAGCGTCCCAGAAGTTCTAACTTTTCTGCCCCACACTGGAGGTCCCAAAGTACTGCCGACACATGGATGAGATACTACATGTTCTCCTAGTCTGACAAGGAGCAGATGACATCCTAACATGGTAAGGTCACACAATGGCAGTCCTGGAACAGGAAGGTTGCTCTATTTCAGGGCTCTTTTCCCTAAACGAACTGAAAGTCATGCCTCATACAAGACTATTCTAGTGGGCTCCAGAATATTCTAGTTAGTTTTCAAACTCAGAAATGAGGCTTCCTGGCACAATCTTGCTCATCTGTCCTCAGCATGTGGACACGATCTTCACCAGTCTCTTTAGGGTGCCTCTGCCAAATTTTGGCACAGAATCTGGGAGGGACTCACCTGCTGGTTGCTGACCGATCACTGGAAGCTGGACCTGTTTTCATCCCTGACATATGGTGGCTGCTTTTAGCTGTATGTCACCTTATAATTGTCCTATTGAATTTCATCCGGTTTCTGTAGGGCCATGTTTTCAATTTGTCACGGTTGTTTTGAATTTTATTCTTGGCTCACTGAGTGTGAGCCACCCCACCAAATTTAGTATCGTGTGAAGATCTGATGAGCACATCCCCCCATCCTTTTGTTTTAAGGCATTAGACGGGCCCAACAGCTAATCCCCAGAGAAGAAGCACTCTTTCAAGTAGATGTTTCATCACCGATTACGCAATAAGAGTGATCTCCTCGGGAGTGTAGACATGTGTGTTCATTGGGAACAGTACTCAGTGCAGATAAGCCCAAGCAGGAAGTAAAAATCATTTGTGTTCCCACCAGGCAGATGTAAGAACTGTCATTTGGTGTGGATCTATGTTAAATATGTATAGATTAATCAGCATGGCTTAAGGGACATGTATTGTACTGACAGGGTTATTTATGAACCTGATAACGTAGCATGTCCAGATAGCTAGTTACTCACGCTTGACTACCATGCAGATATCCCAAGTGAAAACTTTCTTTCATATAATGATTGTATTGGCAACCCAAACCATATTCCCCAACTGCTAGCTCTGGGAAGCATCTAAGAAAACAAGGAGGGCACAGTTGGTTTCTACAAGAATAGCAGTGCAGGTGGAGTGTGGTGGTATACACCTTCAGTTCCAGCACTTGAGGGGCAGAGACAGATAGATCTCTGTGGGTTCAAAGCCAGCCTGCTCTACACAAAGAGCTCCAGGCCACTGAGGGCCTCACAGTGAGACCCCATCTCCAAAACAACAAAATAGAAGGACTTCACAGAACGAGGAGACGGCTCAGGAAGTAAAGTCACTTGCCACCAAGCCTGACAACAGGAGTGTGGTCCCCAGGATCCATATGGTGTAAGGAGAGGAACAACTCCTATAGGATTTCCTCTAGCCTCCACTCAAGGTGTGTCATAGCAATGCCCACCTGTTCACACACACGTGCACACACACACATGTGCACACACACACACACACACAATGTAACTTAAAGGTTTTTGAGTTTTCACTACACTGGCCTTCATGAGCACCACCAAACCTATAAACTAGTCATAGCTCTCATCATTTCCACAGTAAAATAATAATGATTAATAGATGAAAAAAAAACCCTATGGTCGGTTTCTGATTCAACACTTCCCAAATTTAGTTATCTATAAAATTCTGTTTCTAGAATCCAGGTCCATTCCTTTGACAAATGTTTGGAGAAATTCTGTAGGGGATTATATCAGAATAGAGTGACAATGATCTTTAAGTTTTTATTTCATTTAGTATTATTGTTGTTGCTGGTGTGTGTGTGTGTGTGTGTGTGTGTGTGTGTGTGTGTGTGTGTGTTCATGATGGGCAGAGGGAGTGTGTCATGGTGTATAGAGGGCAACTTGATGTGGTTGTCTCTCCATCTTTACGTGGAGGCTGGGGAGCTGACTCAGGCAACCAATCTTTACCCACTGTCTTGAGCTATGATAATTCTTAGAAATATTTGACTTAAAGTCAAGAGATAAGTCTCTACCTTCTCCTACTCCCCATGAGTAATAACTCTGAGGAAGGTGGTGGTGGTTGGTTGGTGGTGATAGTGGGTGGTAGTGGGGGTGGTGGTGGTGGCAGTAGTTAGTGGGTGGTGGTAGGTAGTGGTGGTAGTGGGGGGTTGGGGGGGTTGGGTAGTGGTGGTGGTGGTAATGGTGGTAGTGGGGGTGGTGGGGGTGGTGGTAGTGGGTGGTAGTGGGGGTCATGGTATTTGGTGGGTGGTGGTAGATAGTGGTCGTGGTAGTGGTGTTGGCAGGGGTGGTAGTGGTGCTGGTGGGAGATGGTAGTGGTGGTGGTGGTAGTAGTGATGGTAGTGGTGGTGATGCTGGTGTGCATGTGAATTAAACTCCTTTCCTAGTTTTGACCTGCTGTGACCTCCCTGAAAATGAAGGTAAATTAAAATGAACTTGGTTGTGATAATGAGATCTTAACAAGGCTGTTCACTTCCTTCCTGCTGTCTCATGGTGATGTCATGCTCCACTTGGCACTACCCAAGCTGACTCACCCATGGCTTATAACTTTTTCATGGCAAACAGTAAGCATTAAAGGGGTTAATGTCACTTGCCCAACAGTCACGTGGCCAGTGGCATGGTTAGGGTTCAGATGCTAAGGCCCCTGTGCTCCCCTAGAGGATGCTCCCACCCACACATCTTGCCAGGAGGAGAACCTGCCTTCAGAGTTCCCCAGTGTCTTTTTTAGTGAGTGGTGGAGGCCACACAGGTTTGTAGCCAGTGTCTCCTGATGATCTGGTCCCCTGCATATGAAGTAACCAAGTTCCCGTGGTCACAGGATACACGTTATAGCACAGTGCACTCTGCTTGGTCCATGTAGATTAATGTTCAACAAGGTTCCATAGCAAGTGACAGTTCTACCATCTGTATGGTGGGAGGTACGGGTCTCCTGGACTAGCATTTAAGTGGCCCAACAACCCTGTGATGGCATTAGACGTTCAGTTCACAGACTAAGCAGGAAGTGGAGAGATTGCTGCCTTTCCCAGCGTCCCACAGATAGTGCAGTTAGGATGGGGAAGGAGACCCAGACCCTGCCATCCTGAGACCTGTGCTTTCCTCTGTACCTTTGCCCTTCCCCAGTTCCATACAGAAACGGCCTTCTCTTGGGACCTCCTTAACTTGCTGGCTCTTCACTGTGCACTCCCGTTCGTCCCTCTGTCCTTCCACACGTCGCCAGTCATCACTCCTCCTCTGATCTCTAAAATGTCCCTCCTGTCTTCTCCCGAGAAGGCAGAAGGAGCCCCCCAAACAGTGCTCAGGCAGCCTGTGACAGGTTTCAGAGCCTGCCTCCTGCCTGGTTCATGTCACCTAACTGTGTAACAGAGCCACCTACTGGCTATCCTAAGCAGAGAACCCCGAAGACCGTGGAACCTACCGAGGTCCTTTAACCCTGGTACAGAGAGCGATATTATAAACCTTCTTCTTTGTTCTTCTCTGTTCTCCACCCAAGCTAAGAACCTTTGTCTTTCCTCCCATCCTGCCCTAAAGACAAAAGACAAAGGAATGGAATAGCTTTGATGACAAAGCACCAACCACTGTATGAAGTTGATCATAGCTTGGCCCAAAATGTCCAGAAGGCCCTGAGCAGAACCATTTACAGCCAGATGAACAAAGAATGACTTTTCTGGAATGCAGATGGAGGAACAAGATGGTTCAGGGCAGGTCGACCTGATGTGGGCTGTGCTCTGAATGGGAAGACCAATCTTCCAGGGCCTGCTGTCTGTCTCCTTCCCCTTGATGACAGTTTATAGCTTTTTCATCCTGTGCCTCTGATGCAGAGAAGTGAGCTTCGCCGTTCCAGTTAACTGATGTCCCATCATTCTGGTTAACTGATGTCCCACTGTTCTGGTTAACTGATAAGATTTGGCAGTTTGAATACTGAACTATCGGGAAAAGGGAAACAACCACATCCTAGGAGCCAAACTCACTTTAAAACAAAATAGACAAGAAGGTAGTCTCCCGGATGCCTTGACAAAGAACAAATACCCCACCCCCATAGCCCCATTATTCCTCTCTATCCTCAGAGGAAGACATCAGAGCCAAGGCAGGTTATACTCAGGGGTGATAGACTACTATGTCTGAAGAGAATCCACCCTCTGCCTAACCATCTTGAACCACCTCCAATCTGATTCATTCGTCTTCCTGGGGCTCCATTATTCATTCATCCAACTGGTAACCATCATGGCTCCCAGCAGTACCATGGGCAGTGCTGAGAAGTAATGACAAGCTAAGAATCAGGATGGCCACCACTGTCTGAGCAGCCTCTCTAGTGGTGGGAAATGCAGCCATAGACATCAGTCCCATTGAAAAGATCTTCCCCACCCAAAGAAAAACATATAGGCATCCTCCTGAATATTAACCTTCATCAGGCAACGAAAGGAGACAGAGACAGAGACCCACATTGGAGCACCGGACTGAAATCTCAAGGTCCAAATCAGGAGCAGAAGGAGAGAGAGCACGAGCAAGGAA
>NC_022014.1:72268631-72307409 GCF_000317375.1 Microtus ochrogaster
AAAAAAGCAAAAAAATAAATAAATAAAATGACTGAAAGACACTTAAGGAAATGCTCAACATCCTTAGCCATCAGAGAAATGAAAATCAAAACAACTCTGAGATTCCATCTTACACCTGTGAGAATGGCCAAGATCAAAAACACTGATGACAACTTATGCTGGGCAGGAACACTCTGCATTGCTGGTGGGAATGCAAGATGGTACAGCCCCTTTGGATATCAGTATGGTGATTTCTCAGAAAATTAGGAAACAAACTTCCTCAAGACCCAGCATTACCACTTTTGGGTATATATCAAAAGGATGCTCAATCGTGCCACAGGACATGTGCTCAACTATGTTCATAGCATCATTGTTTGTCATAGCCAGAACCTGGAAACAACCTAAATGTTCCTCAACTGAAGAATGGATGAGGAAAATGTGATACATTTACACAATAGAGAACTACACAGCAGAAAAAAATAATGACATCTTCAAATTTGCAGGCAAATGAATGGAGCTAGAAAACATCATATTGAGTGAGGTAACCCAGACGCAGAAAGATAATGATCATATATACTCACTCATAAGTGGTTTTTAAACATAAAATAAAGAAAACCAGCCTACAAATCACAATCCCAGAGAACCTAGACAACAAAAAGGACCCTAAGAGAGACATACAGAGATCTAATCTACATGGGAAGTAGAAAAGGACAAGATCTCCTGAGAAAATTGGGAGCATGGGGACCTTGGGAGAGGACTGAAGGGGACGGGAGAGGCAGGGAGGGGAGCAGAGAAAAATCTAGAGATCAATAAAATCAATAAAAAAATAAATCGGAGCCGGGCGGTGGTGGCGCACGCCTTTAATCCCAGCACTCGGGAGGCAGAGGCAGGCGGATCTCTGTGAGTTCTAGACCAACCTGGTCTACAGAGCTAGTTCCAGGACAGGCTCCAAAGCCACAGAGAAACCCTGTCTCGAAAATCCAAAAAAAAAAAAAAAAAAATCAGTCCCATTACTGAGACTTTGCAAAGCTCTTTGTAGATCTAGAACACAGAAAGACCCTTCACAAGGACATGGGGAGCAAAGGAAAGCCAGCACTCATGATTTTCCTCAAGACATTCTCAATTACAGTTGTCTAAGTCACCATGACAACTGGAAAGGCTTCTAGGAGGAGGAGAGATTTTGGTTTTTATTGAAAAAAAATATTTTATGCAATATATTTTGATCATGTGTTTTTCCCTCTCCCAGCTTCTCCAGGATCCTCCCCTTCTCCCTACCCACCAAACCTTACGCTCTTTTTCTGTGTTTATATTTAGAACCAACTAACCAACAAATAAACAAAAACAAGAAACAAACACATACAACAAAAACAGAAATCAAAATAAACAAGTGCAAGACCAAAGACAAAAAAAAAATCCCAAACAAAGCAAAATGAGACAAAAAGTTTACAAAAATATAATTTTTTTTTGCTACCTGGAGGGATAGCCAAGGGTGCTGGGAACCGAACTCTTATATGTTTGGTTGTGAGCCTAGCCTTTAACGGCTGAGCCATCTCTCCAGGCCTACAAAAAAATCATTTTGTCTTGGCCAAGTACTCCCTGCCATGAGGCCTGCCTTGGGCTATGGTTAATATTGTCCACTGAGACTCCATTTGAGAAAACTGGTTTTCCCATAATCCAGAGGTATCAATTGCATTTAGCTTCTCGGGTAGAGCTGGGAATCCATGTTCACATCCCCCACTCAGTGTTGGGACGTCGACTACGCAGGCCTTGTACAGACTGCCACAGTCTCCATGGGTTCATATGGACGTCAGTCTTATGTTTGGAAGACACTGCTCATCCATCGTCTCTGGCTCTTACAATCTTTCTGCCTCTGAGGAGGGACTTTAAGAGGTCTTCATGGGTTTGACAGGTAGAAACGAGAGAATGGGTGGGCCAATGAAAGGATAGGGACCCATATGATTGGAAGAGGAGGTGAAGGTAGGTCTCCAAATGCCACAGCCCTGGCTGTAGGCTGCTTGTACTAAGTGGTGAGGACCCAACCGGGCTTCCTTTGTGCATCAGGAGAGCGCAACGGATGCCTCTTTTTGATGGAGGTTTAATGGAATCCGCGCACCAAACCCAGAGTTTTCCAGAGGAAGAGACAGAAGCCAAGAGCAGGGCCGAATACCTCGTGGGGGCAGCTCTAGGGAAGTCACACAGTAGGACTGTGTAACCAGCTGTCACAGAAATTTGGGTGCCCATAGGGCGGGCCTACATGGTGTCCAATCAGTTCGGAGGGAAAGGCCTGTTGACTGCTCCTCCCTGGTGTTTTGAATAGGATAAAATTTCAAACGTGAGGTACTTCTGAAAGGAAAACGGGGACTAAGGTTTGTCAGTGGAGTGCCGCCGGAAAGACACGGAGTGCTCAGAGGCTGAATGGCAGCGGGGACACAACAACCTGTCCATCAAGGCTATTGTTCACCATGTAGGAGCATGGAGGTGTCATCTGAACCTTCCAGTGCCACATTAACACAAAGTAAAAAAGAATTGGAAGGATGCCTCAATGAAGTGTCGTCTTGAAAGAATGAGGACACAGGTTCCATACCCAAGACCTACATAGAAACGAAAGTCTAGGCATGATGGTATGGGCTTACAATCCAGTCCTGCTGAGACAGAGGCAGGCTGATTTCCAGTGTGTGATGAGTCACACACACGCACCACACACACATACGCACACACACACACACGTGCACATACGCACTCATGCACATGCACATAACCACACATGTGCACACATGCACACACTCACACACATGTGCACATACGCACACACGCACACATACACGAACACACGCACACACTCACACACACACATACACACGCATACACTCATGCACACATGCACACATACACGCACACACACACACACGCACACATGCACACACTCACACACACACTTGCACATACGCACTCATGCACATGCACATACACCACACATGTGCACACATGCACACACACACACGCACACATACACGCACACAAGCACACACACACATGCACACACCCTCACATACACACTTTCATAAGGATAACCTTCTGCTCTTTCTCTTCCATATGATGTTTTGAGCCAATGAGAGACCCTGACTCAAAGGGTAAAAGACAAGGTGGGATTGAAGCGATTACACAATGGTAACAATCATGTCCTGCTCTTGCAGAGGACCTGAGCTCAGTTCCTCACACCCGCATAAGTTTGCTTCCCACCAACCATGTGGAACAGTTGTAGTTCATAAATGCCACTGACTCCAGCTCCAGGGAATCCAACTCTGGCCTCCTCAGGCGACACACACACAAAGGAACACGCATGCCCACACATCCCCACCTAAACACACCTCAACACACAAAACCATAGAAAGAAACAGATGAAATGACCGTTGTAGAATACTTGAATTAGTCCAGTAGATGCAAAAATAGTGTCTCAATAAGGGATCAATGCTTTAAGATTGTCTCTGAGATGTATTTCATATATCTTCAGACTGCCTGACCAAAGTCTGTGTGTGTTTTGTTCTTAGAACAGCCATCTCAGGCTGGACCAGATCTGACCCACGTGTGACTACTAGCCACAGAACAGAGGGTGCTAACCTCTATAGCATTGCCTTTCACGCCTGAACAGCTTCAGCCCCTGGGAACCATGGGGACAGTTAGGGTGCTCATACTTTAAAGTGAACGGTGCTATTGGCCTCTTGCGGGTAGAGATGAGGTGTGCACAGGACAGACACTCCACAAGGAGTGATAAGGGTTATCCATGTCACCAGGGAAGTCAATGCTCCCCACCACGCTAGAGGATGATCAGGGCCCTGTAGCCAGGGCGATGCCTCTGCAGACACTCCCTCAAGAAGCCGCCTCAGACAAGGCAGGCTTCCAGGCGCCACTGTCAGAACTTCCTGGTGCTTCGTGATATGGCACAGGGCTACACCCAGAGCCACTCAGATAAGCCAGATTGTGTCCGTAATGATTACAGTCCTGCAATTACCCTCACACCACCCCACCCAACTTCAACTTGGCAATTGCCGTACACTTGGGCTCCTGTGCAGGGCAACCGTTTGATGGAGAGCGATGGGAACAGGACAGCCTGCGGTTGGAAAGCCCACAGCCTATATAACTGTGCACAGCAGCTACACTCCGGGAGATAAGGCGCCATATTTTCTTGTCACATCGTCTTTCTTGGCCATGGCTGGACTCAGAAGTCAAGCAGCTGACGACCAGACATGTACCAGAAAAGAGTCTCTCACTTTCAACTGGGGAGCACAACCAAGAAATTGGAATTGAATGTCTATCTAGGGTTATTTTGTTAAGATGAGGGGCCAGGTGGCTCGGCAGGTAAGAGCACTTTGTCATGACAGCCTGACGTCCTGAATTGGGTCCCTGAATCGTACATGGTGGTAGGAGACTCCTGACTGGCTAACACTCCGTAAAGTTGTCCTCTGACCTCGGCAGGAGGGTATTGTACTAGAGTGCCAGGATTCACACACCACACACACCCACCCACACACACACACACACACACACACACACACACAAACTGTCCCTCCTCTCATTCCTGCAAATATTGATCATAATGTAAAACTGTTAGTTCATAAAGCAATCGGGTAAACAAAGGCAGAAAGATCAATGCCTGTTGTACGGCCAGCTCTGCAGGAAACCGAGATAAACCTAGAACAAACCATTTCCAATAGAGCCAGCTCAGTTGATATTAACAGGTGACCCGATTTAAAGCAACCATCATAAAAAAGGGCATTTCCGAGGTCAAGTGAGATGCTCACTAGCTGAGTCTGAAGCCAGACTCACAGATTAGATGCTCTCTTCCCTTACACTGTAGCACACGCCTGTCATCCCAGCCCTCAGGAGAGAGGCTCAAGCAGAAAGACCCCGAGCTGAGCTCTCATTGTGAGATCTTTTCTCAATAAAAATAAAGAAGCCCCCAACCCTTGCTCTCTGTGTCACAAGTTGCTGAGGAACCCTGTGACTCAGTTTCCCTGCTTGCAAAGTGGAAAAACAGCCATTCTTACCCCAGATGATTATAGGGGGAGTTTTTAACAAAGCCAGTATGTGTTAGGAGTCCGGGATCATACTTCCTACAGAGTGAGCATTCAATGAATGTTTGTCTGTGCTGTGTTTAAAGATAGGTTTGAGTTTTGTTTCCCAGTGCAGAACTTCTCAGAGCCTTTAACAAGGCTAAGTTCACTGTGACCCCCTCCTTCCAAGCAGGGAGTAGGGGAAAAGCTCGTTGGTTGCTAATCTTACTTGACCTCTATTTTAGATGAGGCCTCCTAGAAAGCAAAGTCTGCAGCAGTTAAGAAAATGCTGATATTTTGTTGGTGAGATGCAGGCTCAGGACAGTGCAGGGAAGAGAAGGGAACCCAGAAATGGGTGCTATGCCTTTTCAGTCAGGTTGCCCAGCAGTGTGCCCACTGACAATACATGATCTCTCCAGAACGGCTCCAACCTGAGAAGACTTCAGAGTAGAGGCAAGATCTGAACCCAGGTCTGGGTACAAATGTACAGAGAAAGTGAGACAGACATTCCAGCTGGGCATGAAGGGGCGAGTTGTCCGCTGGTCCTGACTTCTTCCTTTCTCTGGTGAAGTGCCAAGCTACACTGGATGGACTCAGAAATCCACGATGGGGGTCCTGAGGTCTGAGAGCAGACCCACCCATAATGAGAAAATGACTGCAGGCCTAAGAGATGAACCAATTGCCCCTGAAGTTGGACTAGAATATACTGAGCCACAATCCTGTGGCTTCTTACTGAAGACATCTCTAGAAGGAACCCTCCCTCCCGCTGAACACCTCATGGAAACTTCAGGAATGTTCCTGGAGATGAACTTTCTTCAACAAGCTGCAGAAGAATCTCTGCTCCTGTCTCCAGTTGAGTGGCTGAAGTCTCCTTATCTGTGGTACTCCTGCCCTCCACCCCATGCTCCCTAAACACAGAAGTGGGCGCTTTTGCCCCTCCCTCCCTAGTGCTCCCCAAACACAGAGGTGGGCACCCCTGTCCCTCCCTGCCCGTGCTCCCTAAACACAGAGGTGGGTGCACAGAAGACAGCTTTGCTGCAGAATGCTGGGGTCAGAAACTTGGAGAAAGAATGTCAAATATGAGCGGGCTCTGCCGACAGGATTTAAGATGTGGGTGCCCATGAGCCGCAGGAGATTTTAGTTGAAAAGCGTTTCTGAAGACACTTCCTCAAGGTCAGTGACAGGAGGGTCTGGGCACATCTCATGACGCTTGCCGAGAATTCCAGAGGGCAAGATCCCCTTCTGGCAGCCAAGGCGGGAGGAATTCTCATGGAGACCCTTGATGGGGGGCAAATTCCATCTCTACCCATATTTTCCTATCCTGGAAATCAAAGTTCAAGGACACCCCAGCTTGAGGTGGTGAAAACGGGGCTCTAGCTCCCCATTATAAACCGTGTGGTCACGGGCAACCGTCTCTGAGCCCCTTCTCCAGCTGTAAAGGTAAATGGGGAGAGGGGCACGGGTACTGTGTCACAATGCATGTGTAGTTGATGCCCACGGTCGCCTCCCCCTTAGTCTCCACTGGCAGGGCATCCGGCAAGACCTCGCATGGCTGTGCTTTGCTAAACACCTGTTAAATCACTTCCTCAAAAAAAAAAGGAGACCGCTTTGCAGACACCGCTGTCCCCTCTCGACGCTTGCTGCAGCCATTGTCAACCCCACCGTGTTCTTTGACATCTCGGCCGATGGCGAGCCCTTGGGCCACGTCTCCTTCGAGCTGTTTGCAGACAAAGTTCCAAAGACAGCAGAAAACTTTCGTGCTCTGAGCACTGGAGAGAAAGGATTTGGATATAAGGGTTCTTCCTTTCACAGGATTATTCCAGGATTCATGTGCCAGGGTGGTGACTTCACACGCCATAATGGCACTGGCCGCAGATCCATCTACGGAGAAAAATTTGAGGATGAGAACTTCATCCTGAAGCATACAGGTCCTGGCATCTTGTCCATGGCAAATGCTGGACCAAACACAAACGGTTCCCAGTTTTTTATCTGCATCACCAAGACTGAGTGGCTGGATGGCAAACATGTGGTCTTTGGGAAGGTGAAAGAAGGCATGAACATTGTGGAAGCCATGGAGCGTTTTGGGTCCAGGAATGGCAAGACCAGCAAGAAGATCACCATTTCCGACTGTGGACAACTCTAATTCTTTTGACTTGCGGGCTTCTTACCCACCAGACCATTCCTTCTGTAGCTCAGGAGAGCACCCCAGCTCCATCTGCTCGCAGTACCCTGTAATCTGCTCTCACTGAAGTTCTTTGGGTTCCATATTTTCCTCATTCCCGTTCAAGTCTAGCTGGATTGCAGAGTTAAGTTTATGATTATGAATAAAAACTAAGTAAGAAAAAAAAAAGGACCAGGGAGGTGCAAAGTCCTAGTCTTTGGACCGGGACCTGAGTTCAATATCTGGAACCCACCATTGGCGTGGTGGCATGCGTTGAATCCAAGCATTGGGCAAGTGGAGGCAGGTGGATCCTGAGGCCCACTCCACAGCCAGTTTAGTCTAGTGGGTGAGCCCCATGTAAATGAGAAATCTATCTTTTAAAAAAAAAACAGCAAAGATAGATGGCACCTGAGGATGGTACTCAAGGTTGACCTCTCACCTACATCTACAATGACACATTTGTGCACCTGCACATACACGACTATGCACACAAATGGGGGGGGATAACACATCATTGCAAATATAGACCTCACTACCAAGTGGACTAGATCAATAAGATTCCTTCCTTCCTTCCTTCAACCAACAAAAAGTTATCAAAATAACCTCTATCTGCTAGTCAGTATTGCAGGCTTGAAAGATTGGGTGATGAGCCACCGTCCCAGGGAGCTTGTGTCCTAAAGGAAGGAGACATGCATAAATAATCAGATAGATAAACATATGTATCAATGATGAGTCTTAAGATAAAGATGATTCATGGAGCCGAAAGAAACATAAAAGGACAAAGGTGGCCTTTTAAGTAGGGATAGCATGAGAAGCCTCAAATGGAGCAATCTTTAAGAGAAGAGAATAAACTGAGCAGCAGGACAGGCAGAGATGCCCAGGGGAGCTGGCCAAGTAAAGAAAACCATAGTTGAAAGTCCATGGGCACAAGCAGGCACCACCAAGAAACCAGAGTGGCTGAAATTTGAAGAGCGAATGGGCCAGGGGTAAAAATCTGAGCTTACAAGGCTGTGGGCCCATAGACAGAGGTGTTGTTACCATAGAAAGAAAGTGCCATGTGTGGCCTAGGACCAATTGTAGATGTTGATAAATAATGTTAATTGGGTTCTTGCTAGGTATTGGATGAAGCGCTTCACATAGACTTAAGTCTGACAGAGCCTTGTAGGAAGATCATTGCTGTCTTCCATTTATACATAGGGAAGCTTAAGTATAAGAAGGAGGATTACCTGGCCTGGACCGCCACCCAGAAGCTCTGGACTCAAAGTCTTTCTTCCACTTTAGATCACCTTTCCATCCAACTTCCTTCATTATTGTCAAAGATCGTGAAAAGGCTCGTGTTTAGACAGAGAGAGGGATTATCAAAATGCCTCTATGAGCCAATGCGCAAGGGCCAGTGGTCACCAGAGGCTTGGAGAGATGTGCGGAACAGAGTCTCCTTGGTTTAATTTGCCAGTGCTTTGATTTTTGGGCGTCTGGCCTCCAGAGCACTGAAAGAATAAATTCTTGTTGGTTTAAGCCTTGTGGTGGTTTGTTATGGCGGGCCTAGGAAATGAATACAAACTTGTATAAAGTAATGGAACCAGCCCTCTACCTAGAATCAAATGACTCAGATTTGTAGTCTGGCCGTAGACTTCCTTGCTGCGGGTCCTTACACAGCTCCCTTATCCTCAGCAACCCTTAGCGTCTCCCTCCATAGAGAAATAGTGTGTACTATTGCCTGGCTCTCTGCGTTGTAGAGAGAATGAGATCGAGTCCGAAGGTAGCAATAACACAGGTTAAGCCATCTGGAGGAGTTGGCAGAACTCCTACTACACAGAGGGTGGATTTGAGGGAGGAAGCAACAACCTCTCAGAAGAGGGGTTGGAAGTAACAACGCCCAAGCATTGGCTTCGGAAGGCACCAGTGTGGAGTTGGCAGAATGGCTCATCCTGACATCACCCCCTGCAGAGGGAGAGTCCAGCTCCTGGCCAGGCAGAAGTAACCATTTGGAGAATGAATCAAGGAGCCCTGGTACTTGGATATTGAGTCATTACTTCCTGCCAGGAGTCTGGGTGTGTGCCTAGGAGGGAGTCTTGTGCCAAGGGAGTCTTTGGGCTTCAAAGCCAAAGCAAAGGCAATTAACTTTATGATGAAATTAGTCAGGAAACTGTAAACCTAGGACATCGCCCCTGTACAGTAGATTCTTTTCAACACCATCTTAGAACATACTGAACCGTCTGGGCCATGCTTCCAAATTTGTCTCTTAAAATCTATATTTAGAGTCTAGACAAGCTCACCATGATTCCTTTGCCACCCTGGGTCTTCAGCACGTTAGGGCACATGTCTGGTGATAACCCATGATATCTCACATCCTGGACCCCTAACTCTCACTCTAGCTGCCTAAGCATGTGGCCTCCACTAACTCCATCCTTGGGGAAAGCACAGGGTGTAGAAGGGAGATGGTAGGTTGCAGAGTCCATCAGGGTAGACTGGGTACCGCTGTCACTTAACCTCCCACAATGACTCAGACTCATCCGGGTCACCTGTCATCTCAATGGTCAAAGCAGACATCGGCAACCAGAATGATGTCTTATAAGCCATAAACCAGGGACAAACATGACCATTTTTTTAATGATAAAAGGATCAACTACTATCCCAAGAAGATATAACAATTCAGAACATTTATTCTCCTAATAACAGAGATTCAAAATACATGAAGCAAAATCTAACAGAAGTATAAAAAGAAAATGCACAAATCATCATTGTAATCAGAGATTCAATACCTCTTTTGCAAATATTGATCAATTGTAGTTATGGTTTAAATGCAAAATGTCTCCCACAGCCCTATGTGTTTGAGCAACCAGTTGGTTGAGCTATGGGGGAGATTGTGAACCCTTAGGAGGTGGGGTCGAGCTGGAGGAAGCAGTTCATATAAAGTAAGCCTTGTGAATTATGATCCAGCCCTGGCTCCAACCTAGACTCCCTGGTGTTCTGGCTACTAGCTTCATGTAACCAGCTGCCACATGTTCCTAACACCATGAAACTACCCACCACTACCCCTCCCTCCATGATGGAATATACTCCGTACATCCTTCCTCCATGACAAGAAAACGAATAGCCCCCAAATGATGCTGAGAATGGAGGTAGTTGCTAGGATACACCTCGCCATGTGGTTCCTGGGCCTTTGGAACTGTTTTTGGGCAAGAATGCAGAAAAGTTTGGAGAAGAAGGCCAGTGAAGTCCTAATAAGCTAGAAGCAGCGCTCGGTGAGTCACTCCCGTGGGAGTGTGGATGACTAGAACGTCAAGAGAAATGTAGGAAGTGAAGGCCAAGCTCAGGAGGTTTCAAAGGAAATCCAGGACCCTGTCAGGGATTTGGACTACTGGCCATTTGTGCCACATTCTGGGAAAACAATCTGGCAATGTTCTGCACATATCCTTAAAGTCTGGGTAAAGCTGAAATAAAATGCAATAGGAAAAGTCATTTGGCAGAAGAAATTTCCAACACAGCGTAACATCCAGGCAGTGGCATGGTTACTGCTCGGCGAATTTAATGAATTTTACGTATAGTGAGAATTCAAATGAGAACGTAGACCAGAGAGATGTGAAAATTGGGCGGTTTGGTGAGGAAAACTGTGTGAACAAGGTTAAAGTTGCAGGCACAATGCTGGCTCAAGCCAAGCAGCATAATTGTTAAAATTAGTGCAATTAATTTTTCATCTCACACTCTGCACTGGGATATAGGAAAAAGAAAGACCTCATCCACCGAAAGTTCCAGGTATAAATCACTTGAAAAAAAATACCTTTATTTACAAAAAGAATACTTAAACAGACAACACCTTCAGTTTGTTTTGTTCAAGCAGGAAATGTTTCCTCAGATTCTCCCAGGAAGACTCTCAAAGGCTGCTACAACTGTCTTCCAAGGGACCAACCAAGCTGCATCTCAAGCTGGCAGCAGAGCTTGATGGCATCCACCAGGTACTGGCTTTGGAGGCATGCAAGATGCAAGCGCAAGGAGACTTGGGTCATGGCTCCAGAAAGTCAACGTGTCAGAGACCATTTCTCTGCATGGAGCCCCTGGATGAACTGTGTGTAAAACTGTAAAGGTGAAACCTGGCTTTCAACAGGGTCTCCAGAACAGAGGCGCTGTATTCAGGAAACCTGACTCAGATGAAAAGGGAATGAAGAAATGACAGAGACACAGAAAAACTGGGATTCTGTGGGTTGTGCAGCTTGAAAACTTTAAAAGGTAAATACTTGATTATTCTGACTAGTACATTGAGTTCTCAAGGATGGATGGATAGATAGATAGATAGATAGATAGATAGATAGATAGATAGATAGATAGATAGATAGATAGACAGAGTTAATACGTTGAGTTTTATGGCACACACGCTTGCATAAGTGCACTCATATAAAGTATACATTGTCAAAATTTGTCTAATTGTAGACTTTATGTGTAGTTTATTGTATATGAATTATTCCTCAAAAAAGTCATTTTTAAAATTGTCTTTAGACTCTAAATAGAATGATAAGAGAAAAATCACCCTTCAGAACCTTGACTTGGAGGTCGTATAATTTATCCGGCATCCAAATTCTCATTTCCTACTCTGAGATATCAGGCATCAAATGCAAAGGTCTAAAATTTTGGCTCAGAGTCAGTTTCTCTGGGGCAGGTAAATGTCAAGGGTCTTGAGTAAAACCTCCTTCCAAGAAAGAATGGAGAGTTTGCAAGCAAGTGCAAAGATCGTATTGGGACAGAATGACAGCAGGCTTCAGATACTCACAGCGTCTGGACATTCAATGACCTCCCTCACCACATGGCCCCACCTGGGATGATAGAAGAACTAAAGCCCTCAACTAAGGGTCAACTTGAAATGGAGGGGCTGGGCCCCTGAAGACTCAGTCAGTCTTGTTGGAGAAATTCAGCCAGAGGAGTCAGACTTCGTTCTGGGTCCTGAGGACCAGGTGAGTGGTCCTGGATAGAGTATGCCACTCAAGAGCCCCAGGTAATACATGGCCACTGAGAAGCAGAACGCTTGTTTTAAGGCATTGGGGGAAGGGATGTCTTACTGTGTAGCCTAGGCTAGCCTCAAACCTACACTATTCTTGCCTCAGCATTCTGAGTACTGTGATTACATGTCTCTATCAAACCAGTGGCATATTCTTAGTGAACTGAAGAAAACCTCACCCCTGACACTAAAGCTTGTGTTCTACACCGTTCACTGCTTTTATTTCCTACACAAGCTCTGAAGATCACTGACCTTGGGCTGACTCCAGCCCACTGCCATCTTTTGTAAATAAATTTTTATTGTTATGCAGCCCTACCCGTTCATTTGCATATACTCCGGGGTAACTATGTTGCCACATTGCAGTTGCTCAGTTGTTTGACTACCACAGAAGCCAAACCGTCTGTGAAACCTAAAGTATTTACTACCTGGTCCTTAAAGATAAGATTATGAATTCCAAGCCTATATTACAGCATTAATAAAGCATTTAATTAAGTAAACAACAATATATTTCATTAAAAAAAAAAGATAAGCAAGGCATGGCAGGTTATTCCTATAGTCCAAGCTCGTTTGGAACCTTGGGCAGAAGGACCGCTGTGACTTTGAAATCAGCTTGGGCTATTTAGTGAGTTTGAGGCCACCCTGAGCGAGTTACAGAGTAGGACTCTGTCTCAAAACTATAAAAGAAAGAGAGAGTTGAGCGGCTACCAAAATAAGATACAGACACACGGTGGGATACTACTCAGCCTCGAACAGAAAGGAAATCCAGACACAGGCTACAACATGGATAAATACTGAAGACATTCTGCTGAATGAAATAAGCCAGTCACAGAAAAGACGAGCCTGATTCTATGCACACGAGATCCGTGCAGTCTGATTCTAATAGACAAGGAGGAGAGGAGAGTGGTGGCTGCCGGAGGGCTTAGCATGGGGAGGTGGGAACGCAGGGGCCAGTGTTTACTGGGCACAGAGCGTCCGTTATGCAGGATGAGGAGGTAGGTGAGGGAGACGTGTGTATAATGACATGTATGTGCTTACCACTGTGGAATTGCACAGCCATGAATGGTTACAATGGCGAGGGTTCCCACAATGTGTATTTTACTACAATTAAAAGAAAGGGAAGATACCTTAGACTGAATATAATTTTCCACACTTTTTAAAAATTACATTTTATTTAGTTATTTACAGTGTACTCCATCCACATGAACCCTGGCACATTTGTTGCGGTCAGAGGATAACTTTGGGGAGTTTGTTCTCTCCTTTGACCATGTGGGACCTGGGGACTGGACTTGAGTCATCAGCTCTGGTAACCGTTGAATTGCCGGCTGAATCATCTTGTTGCTCCTCCACAAACATTTGACAGTAAAATATCACATATCGAGGAATCTTCGGACACCCTCCCCCTACTCCATATGAAAGGCAAACAGATGGAAGCTTCTAGAAGCACCAAGACATAGAACCAATGGGCAAGTGGCAACCTTCCTGTGTATTCTAAAGGGTAATCATTTGATCACGTTTCTGTCTGCTAAAGACGAGTTCCCTCCCTTCAGGGTTTAAATGAAAGTCATGAAGCCTAGTGTGGGGGTGGGGTGGGGGTGGGGAACAGGGGTAGCTGAAGGAGGGACTCCCTGAAGGGAGCTGCCTAAAATGGTTGATATTCAGGTCCAGGGTCTCTCCTGCTCATGCCAGCAGGGATCTGTTGGAAGAAATTAAAAAGACAACAGCAGTAGAAGTACATAGGGAAAGTCCTTTTTTATTTTATTATTTTATTTTTTTTAAAAAGCATTTATGGGGGCTGGATATTTCTCCAGCCTCCGAGGGTCCATCTGTTTGTGCAGGTGGGGCAGATTCACCAGCGTGGGCCAGGGCTCAGCGAGCCTCCAAGCAGGCCACCTCTCTGCCACCTGCTGCTTTGGTGACCTTTGGCAAGGCCTGCCATCAATCTGAGCCTGTTTCCTGTGTGTAACTGAGACGCACCGGAGTACCTCAGGGTCGTCACGACAAATCAGGGCAGTGTTGTATAAAGTTCCCCATGTCAGCCAAAGCCGGTGTTCTGTCCCCAGCATCTGCTCAGGACCTCCCAGGCCCGCTAGCTGGTGCATGACAGGCAGGTAGCATACTTCCCTACAGGCCACTCCAAAGACTGACCTATCATCCCTCAAAACCAGGGAGGGGGCTCTTTCCCAGGAGGGTGGTCTGAGAGGGGTTAGCGGACACCTGCTCAGAGTGCCAGGATGCCGGCATCTGTGTAAACGCGCCCCCATCCTATGCCCATGGCCCGGCAGGGTGATGAGTGAACCCATTTCAAGACATCTCACAGTTCGGCTGACTTCTAAGTCAAAAAGGCCTGGGTGGCGCAGCCTAGGGCAGAGTTGATTATTGTGGCAAACTGATCTGCGGGCTGTCAGGGAGCAAATGCCACACATTTGTCAGGATGGAGTCGGTCCAGCCAAGAGAAGACAGGAGAGCCTCTAAGAAGACAAGCTACCCAACTGCATGGACTTCTGCAGCACAAGACACCCCCCTCCTGGCGTCTGGAGGGACTGCGGCCTACGCAGCAGCCTCAGAGCTCCCCGGCCTGAAGGGGTCCCTGGCCAATGTTCCTTTCATAGATGCCCTGACTCTACTGCAAATAGAATGAAAAGATAGAGCTCGGGGCCAAGTACTTTAACCATTATCCACTGCATTTGTGATTTCTGCTTTGTCCGTGAAGGGGTCCATTCACCACTCCTTTGTAGCTAAGAACGGAGACTCCTCATTCTTGCAAGATTTACGGGACCTGGCTGTAATGAGGTTCCCTTCCGGTGGGAGCTGGAGTGAGATAACATTGGGCTACTAAGTTGGATGGGAGAGATGGAGAGAGACAAGAAAAGCCCCTCCTTGGGCATGCTTCTGTGTTAGGAGATGAAGAACCCTTAGTCTTCATCCAGGGTGTATGAGGCTCCTTCATGTTGGAGCTAGAGAGATGGTTTGGGGTAAAACACTTTCTGTGCAACAGTGAGGATCCGAGTTCAAGTCCCAAGAGCCCACTTAAAGTTGGTGTGGCTCCCCAGAACCCACAAAGCTGGGTGTGATACCCTGCAACTAGAATTCCAATACTTCTATGGTAATATGGGGACAAGTTTAGGGGACTCCCCAGAAGCATGCAAGCCCTCTAGCCTGCCATACAATGTCAAACTATCTCAAAGTGGACTGACTTTCAAAATTATCCTCTGACCTCCACAGATGTATGGTGGTATGTACATGCCACCCCCCACACACACACACTTCATTTTGATCTGCTTAGGCAAAGCAGAAATCACAGATGCAATGGATAAAGTACTTGGCCCTGAGCTACATCTTCCCATCCCATTTACAATAGAGCCCGGGCATCTATGGAATTTGCTTTCCTCTTTCTCAATACAGTTACGTTGTCACGTGACACTTCATTGAAAATCTTAAAACCCAGAGGTCACCCGAACCCGGCTTAAAAGCAGAAGACATTACTTTGTCTCTGAGCAGTACATATTTGGAATATTAACATGAATTATTTGGTGACAGATTTTGCCTTCTTGGCAAAGGCAGACAGAGTGTTTTAAGGGAGGTCTCACTTTAACTTTTGACAAGTGTTAGGAAGAGTTACTCTGCATTTGAGAGACCAAAAGAATAAAAGTCAGCTTGTAGGTCAGAGCTAGGAGAGAGGACAAAGAGACTAAATTCTGGAAGAAAGTGTCTCACTTGATTTCTGCCTCTGCTAAGTTCTCTCTCTCTCTCTCTCTCTCTCTCTCTCTCTCTCTCTCTCTCCCCCCTCTCTCTCTCCCTCCCTCTCTCTGAACAAGGAAGGAGTGTCAGGGAAGTCCCCAGATAATTCAAGTGACACCCACACATTGATTGACACCCAGGAGTCTTGCAAGCAATTCTCACTTCAAGGAGAAGGAAAAATAACAGGGTGGGGGATACCTGAACACCTGCCGTTACATGGCATGAGGGTTGGCTTTTCAGCATCAACTTGACTCAACCTAGAAGCAATTGAAAAGAAAGCCATGATTGAGGAGCTTTCTAGATCAAGCTGTCGGTAGGGGATCGTCTTGATTTTTAATTGATGTGGGAAGACCCAGTCCACTGTGGGCACACCATTCCCTAGGCAAGGGTCTTGAACTGTATCAGGGAGGAGAGAGCAAGCAAACACAGGGCCTTCACACATTTATCTTTGCTTTTGGCGGTTTATGCGAGGCAATTGGTTACTTGCGGCTCCTGCTGTTGACTTCTCTGCTGTGATAGATGAAAACCTGGAGTTGTTAGCCAGATGTGGTAGTTTGCATGTAATTGATCTCCATAATCTCACAGGGAATGGCACTGTTAGAAGCTGTGACCTTGTTGAAGTAGGTGTAGCCTTGCTGGAGAAAGTGTGTCACTGTGGGGACAGTCTTCGAGGTCTCTTGCTCAAGCTTCCCTCAAGCTTCCAGACCATTTCCTGTTGCCTGCAAGATGTAGGACTCTGTCCAGCTCCAGCACCATGTCTGCTTGCACTCGGCCACGTCCCAACACGATGATGATGGACCAAACCTCCACACTGTAAGCAAGCCATCCCAATTAAATGTTTTCCTTTATAAGAGTCGCCATGGTCATGGTGTCTCTCCACAGCAGTAGAAACCCTCACTTATACACCAGATAAGCCCTTTTCTCTCCTAGGTTGCCTTTGCTCTGAGGGTTTTACCACAGCAATAGGACTGAAACTAGAAAAGCCGGCTTGGAAAACCCACAGAGGACTGTCAGCAGGCGGAATCTAGACCCAAGGGATCGATCTGGCTGTAACCACACTCTGAGTGAGGGAGTGGAGGAGATGAATGTTACGTCTTCAAGCAGCTTTCCCTGATACCCATGTCCTCTCATGGGCTCCAGACTCTCACCACCCGGAAGAAAAGGAGAAGAGAAAAGCAAGGTGCTAACAGGGCACAGGTGCCACCTGCCTGGAACTTGGCACTGAGTCCTCCCCCGACCGTTGTCACAGGTGTGGATAGGGGAGTTCAGGAGAGCAAAGTCCTCTGGTGAACAGAGAGGACCTAAATCCAGCCAGAGCTTCTGGGACTCCCGTTCTTTCTCTTCACACAGAAAACGCAGAATGTGTTCTTCTGGCAAAATGGGGGGAAAGAAACAGGAGGCAGATCATGAGCCTGGGAGCTAGCCTGGCATCCACGGTAGTGAACAGGAGACCCTGTCTGGCCCGGCGGGTATAGAAGAGAAGGACTGAACGGGAGGGTCCTCTGGGTCGTGGCATGGGTGCACTTGCATTCTAACACAAACATGTGCACGTGTGTGTGCTGTGAGTACGCACATGCACACACGCATGTGCGCATACACACACACACACACACACACACACACACAGACGGGGGTGAAGATTTCTCTATAAGATGTCTAGAAACACGAAAGCCACCCAGCCAGGAAAGAAATGACAAAGAATGAGTCTGGGCCAAGAAGGCTATTGACAAATCTGTGCAGGTTCTGTCTAAATGGGATGATTAAGGAAGATGCTAGAGAGACCAAGACCAAGTCTTGATGCTTCTTAAGCTCTTCTTAGGCCCTGCTGATGGTCTAAAGCCACAGCCCAAATCCCTCTCCATGGCTTCTTAAAACCAATCCATAATTCACGTTCCATCTAATGCAGCTGTTCAAAGTGTACAGCTCCCTGTGGAGTGCATTCAGGAGGTTGTGAGATTTCTGATAATGACGGGACCTTTTTATTGCTCCCAAAAGACATCCCATATCTATTAGACATCATCCTACCTCATCCGCAACCCCCACAGTCCTTGGAAACTACCAATCCCCTTTAAGTTTCCAGGGATTTGCCTACTCTTGACCTTCCCTATAAATGCAGTTGGTTGTGTCTGGTTTGTTTGGTTTTTTTTTTTTAACTTTTTATAATGTTTTCAAGGTTCACCAAGTAGTACAAAAGTACTCTTTCCCTCTCTCTGTCTCTGTCTGTCTCTGTCTCTCTCTGTCTGTCTCTCTCTCTGTGTGTGTCTGTGTGTGTGTGTGTGTGTGTGTGTGTGTGCGTGCGCGTGCGTGTACATGTTTGTGTTTGAGTGCTGGCATACACCTTCCATGGAGAAGAGGACCAACCTCCAAGATAGTGTCAGTCCTTGCCTTTTTGACACAGAGTCTTTTGTTTACCACTGTTTACACCAGTCTAGCTTACAGGCTCATGAGCTTTGAGGGGTTCTCCTGGCTCCTCCCGCACTCCCCATAGAGGCACAAGCTCTTTTATGTAAGTTCTGGGGATCTAAACCCAGGACTTCACATTCGAATGGCATGCATTTTACCCACTGAGCCATCTCCTCAGCCCTCATTTCTTTTTCTTTTTATGACTTAAATTCGTTTCATTATAGATACTACTACATCTTTTTAATTCCGCAGTTGATGGATATTTGAAATTCAATTGTCCTGCAAGGCAATGGTCCCACAGAGGCTAATGAACACCAACGGGGCCCTGACTCACAGAGATTGGTGAATGGCATAAGTGCCTCTATGTGAGTCAACATAGTAGGTGAGCATTTTTGTGCCGGTCTGACTTTATTACATAAGCACACGACGGTTTTCAAGTACAAGTAGATATAGTAATAAGTAAGTCCATCTACCAATCTGTAAGATGCCACGGGAACCTTCTGGTAATTCAAACCAGTTCTCATCTGGAGAAATATGGAAGACCACTGCTTTAGAGTCTTCCCATGGGAAAAGAATGGGAGAGAAAGGTATTAAATGTGGTCACTGGATAGTGGTTTGATATAAATCAAGCCTGCAGACAGAGGTTCTCTATACTGCATACTGGTTGGCATTCTGAGGTGTGATTCCCCTCTGTATACTATAAATATGTTTTATTACCATTGGCTAATAAAGAAGCTGCTTTGACCTATGACAGGACAGAATATAGCAAAACGGGAAATCCAAGCAGATATAGAAGAGGAAAGAAGGCAGAGTCAGGGAGACAAAGTAATAGAAATGGGTTAATTTAAGATGCAAGAGCTAGCTAGAAATACGCCCGAGTCATCGTCCAAGCAGTGCTGTAATTGACACAGTTTCCATGTCATTATTCAGGTCTGAGCGGCTGGGAACAAGAGAGCAGTCTCCATTTACAGTGTTCAGTTCTTCTGCAACCAGGCAGACCTACTGCAGCTGTCTTGTGATATTCCTAGTGCAGCAGTTTAAGCTGACCCCATGCTCATGGACCCCCAGAAATGAAGGGACAGCCTCCACTCTTACCTTAATTTCCTTTCCAGTGTGGTGATAAAAGACCCAAACGAGAGCAACTTAAAGGAGAAAGGGTTTATTTGGCCAACAGCTCCAGGTTACAGTCCTTCGTTGCAGGAAGGCGGAAACTTGAAGGCGCTAGTCACATTACGTCCACAGTCAGCAGCAGAGAGCAATGCAGTCATCCATGCTTGCTTGTGCTCACCTCACTTTCTTCCTTCTCATACAGTTCAGGATGCCCTGCCTAGGGAATGTGCCACCCACAGTGGTTGGGTTTTCCCATCCCAATAAACACAATCAAGTTAATCCCCCAAAGACATGTCCACAGGCCAACCTGATCTATACAGTCCCTCATGGAGAATGTCTTTGCAGGTGATTCTAGACTGTTAAGCTGACAGTCAAAACTAACCATCATAGCTGCTGCCTCTTCTGATCATGTAGAGAGCCAAAACTATTAACCCCTTCAAAATAACTACTTTAGTGATTGTGTTGATAGCAATTATTTTATGTGTAAGTGGTATGTATGTATGTGTGTTTGCATATGTGTGTGTGTGTGTGTGTGTGTGTGTGTGTGTGTGTGTGTGAGCGTGCATGTGAACATGTGTATGGAGGCCAAAGGTTGATATCAGGTTTCTTTCTAAACTGTTCCCCATTTTAATCAACGAGACAAGGTCTTCAGTTGAAGCTGGAGCTCACTAATACAGCTAATCTGGCTAGCCCATCTTCTCTGGGGAACCCCGTCTCCAATTCCTGAGTGTTGGGATTATAGATAGGCGGCCATACCCACTTGGCATTATATGAACAACAAAACAAGAAAATAATCAATGGTTTCAACTTGGGGAACAATGGGTGAGTGACACCTTCCTGTTGGACATCTGAAGGGTACTCGCTGCCAAGTCTGGATGATGATTCCCAAAGACAAGTTCCGGCGGTGTCTCAGATCCCAGACCCCATGGCCACCTTGATCATGTGGGATCAGAAAACCAACACTTGTACCCCCCCTTCCCAGCCCCAACTGCAAAGCAAATCCTATACATCTGCCCGGCAGAGCCCTGGCAAGCAGCTGGTAACAACAACAATAAAAATTAGCTGAGCAGTTACATTAGCCTGTTCATGTGAGTGAGCCTCAATGGGGTTTGGTCACTAAACCTGGTTTTGAATGTCTGTATATTGTATGTTTTTAAGAAAGAAAGGGAAAGGGTTAGGGGTGGTATGGAAACACACACACTGGGGCGGGGGTCAGAATACAAACATCTCACTACCTCATCTGTAGATGCCATCCTCAGGGTAAAAATCGCCCAGGGATCTTTCCCTCTGCCTCCTTTCCTTCACTCCCTTTCTCCCCCTCTCCCCTCTTTTCCCACCACTTTGTTTTCTCCATGCACCCCTTGAGTCCACCTGGCCTGGGTCCCGCCCCTACAGCTGCCTGCAGAGCAGAGAGGGCCGACTCCATCCCATGTCACCCCCTGGGCAGTCCCTTGGCAGAGATTTGAAACATTTCTATTTAAATGACATTTGAACAAATGCGGAGGGGTTCAGCTCTACTTCAATCAAATGCCGTGGGATCCAGTTGGGAGCCCGGTCCCTGTGGACAGTGTGAGGGGAGTTCCCTGTGTTTTCTGATTTGAATTGCTTTGTTCTCCTTCCAGCAAGGGGGAAAGAGGGGGATACATTTGGCCGAAAATGAAACATTTCCCTTTTAAGTCACAAACTTGAGCATGGCTTGGAGGAGAGAGTTTAAGATCCATAATCCCTAGTCCTGAGCAGAGCAGAAACACGCCTGCCATTTCCTCTCTGGAAGCGAGAAGCCAGGGAAACAGCTCCTGGGTAGGGCAGCATGGGAGCATTCAGGGAAGCTGTATTTCACAAGCTGTGGGTGGGGGCATCTCTCGGAAACCACCACGTTCTGCAAGGCAGCTGGACCCGATTCCTTTAGAAGTCCACACAGAGCTGTGTTGTCTTTCCAACTGCTGGGAAATGGAGGAGAGGAAAGAGGGAGGAAGCAGGAGAGGCTAGGGAGAGAGGGGGAAGAAAGGGGGGAGAAGGAGGGAGGGAGAAAAAGGAAGAGGAACAATGGAAGCAGGGGAGGAAGAGAGAGTGAGGCAGAGCAGCAGAGACTGGATACTTTCTCATTATTATGTCACATTCCTGACAAAAATCAGCTTGAAGGAAGTGTGGGTTTGGGTTCATAGTTTGAGGGGATTCTCTCTATCCTGGCATCCTGGTGGGAAGGCATGGCTACAGGGGCAGTTGGCAGCTAATCGCATTGCCTCTGTAGTCAGGAAACAGCCAGAGAGGAAAGCTGGTGCTCTGTTTGCTTTCTCCTTCCCCCTCTTCCCCCCCTTTATTCAGCACCAGGACCCCAGCCTATGAGGTAGCAGAGCACACATTCAGGCTCCATCTTCCCTCTTCAGTTAAGACTCTCGGGGAAATATTCTCGTGGGCACACCCCCAGGTGTGTCTCCTAGGTAACTCTAAATCCATGCAAGTTGTTGAAGATTAGCTGTTGAGGATGGAAATCCCAGGCAGCTGTCCTGTGCCCTTTCACCTTTCTCCCTACTTCCCGCACCTGAGTGGGCACCCAGAGTGCTCATTACCACACCAGCTCCTTCTGGTCTCAGTTACATCAGCTGCCTATACCTGGAGGCTCTGCCCACGATCCTCTTGGTCCAGGACCATCAGAAACCACAGCGCTAGTGATTCAGGTACCACCTCGGGAGTGTGATGGAGGTGGGTCATCTGTCTATCTATTGCTTTCATTGGTTAACTAATAAAGGAAACTGCTTGGCCCTCTGATAGGGTAGAATTTAGATAGGTGGAGTAAAGAGAACAGAATGCTGGGAGAAAGAAGCTGAGTCAAGGAGTCGCCATGATTCTCCCATCTGACACAGCCGCAGGTTAAGATCTTCCTTGGTAAGCCACCTCGTGGGCTACACAGATTATTAGAAATGGGTTAGATCAATATGTAAGAGCTAGCCAATAAGAGGCTGAAACTAATGGACCAAGCAGTGATTAAAAGAATACAGTATCCATGTAATTATTTTGGGTATAAAGCTAGCCTTGCGGGCGGCTGGGCGCCGGGAACATAGCCCCGCCGCTCACACTTCAACAGGAGTGAAGAGAATGGCAGGTCTTTAAGAAAACCCAGAAGTTTGAATTTTTAGGGGACAACTGAACCGGGCCACCCTCTGTGGTTTTCTCCATTCTGAAACTGATTGGAATCATCAAGTAATGGTGTTCAAAGGAATGTGCTTCAGTAACTCAGCTGGATCCCATCACTTTGCGAACGATAATGGGGGCACCTGGATGGACCTGATCTTCTACACAGAAAAGTGCTCTTTTATCTTGACCTTGTAGCCTAACCCTGTTTTTTAGGAAACCTTATATTTAGCCCTTGGATGGATGGATGGATGGATGGATGGATGGATGGATGGATGGATGGATGCATGGGTGCATGGGTGCATGGATGGATGGAAGAAAACACCATTCAACTAGACAACTATTTTCTGTCCTTCCCGGGCTCGCAGTCTGCTAGCCCTACCTTCCCATTCCCATGGTGAACCTACCTACCAGTGTGCCTTAGTAGGCGGGGCCTTTGCGAAATGATTAGTGTTGAAGGAGGCCGCTAGTTAGCTCCTGGCCACCTAGCCCTGAAATAATCACACAGAAACTATATTAATTAAATCACTGCTTGGCTCATTAGCTCTTGCTTCTTATTGGCTAACTCTTACATATTAATTTAACCCATTTCTGTTCATCTATGTATCATCACGTGGCTGTGGCTTACTGGCTAAAGTTCTGGCATCTGTCTGGTGGGGCTACATGGCTTCTCTCTCGTCTCTGCCTCCTTCCTCCCAGCATTCAGTTTAGTTTTCCCCACCTACCTAAGTTCTGCCATGCTATAGGTCCAAAGCAGTTTCTTTATTCATTAATGGTAGTCACAGCATAAAGAGGGGCATCCCACATCAGATTAGATCATGAGTATGGAGTATGAATCCTCTGCTGAATCCTCAAAACAACAATTCTGCCCCTTCCGCTTCTACCATCGGAGGACAGACTTGAGACCACCATCCAGGAAGCAGACAGTAGGGTTGACAACTAATCTGCTGGTGCTACATTTGCATAGCATCCGGAACTGTGGGACATAGTGATATTTACAAGCCACAGTGTGCAGTATTTTCTTGCAGCAGCCTGAAATGCTCTAAGACAATGGAATGATAAAATTGGCCAGAAGTAACTGTCAGAAACGAAGCAGAATCAACCCAGGATGCACCATCTGAAATCTCACTAAACCATAACTCTTTTTTTAGGGCCCAGTCTTGATTCACTTTGTGCACTCAGAGGAGGAACATACACTTTCTGCAAGGATTTCATGTGCTTAGAGCCTTGGAAAAAATTCCAAGGAGAACTTTGCAACTTCTGATTAGATGTCTTCACATTCATGTTTATGTGTGCAACAAGGCGTGTTAATCAGAACACTTTTGCTTATCAGAGACTAACAGCTTACCTGAAGCCCCGTAAGAATTTGTCGCTATACATAAACCAAAAGCCCAGGGATAAATTTGGGTCTGTGTATAGCTGAAATAAAATCTATGAACGGCACAGAAGCTTAACTTTTTAAAAAACTGTATTTTATTTTGTGTATGTGCGTGTTTTGCCTGCATTTAAATTTGTGTAGCCCTTAGAGGTCTGGAGCCCAAGGAGGTCAGAATACTGAAGGTATGGGATCCCCTAGAACTGGAATTACAGACAATTGTGGACACGATGTGGGTGACCACATAGTGGTCAGGGATGGGTGGAAAAAGAATAAAAGGGTTTGACCAGTGCATGGTATTTGCGTGTCTGGAACTATCCCACTGAAGTCGATTGGTGTGTACAACAAACACATGCTAACAAACAATTCAAGAGCAAACTCTGAGGGCTGGAGAAGCAGCCCACTGGTTAAAGGCACTGACGACTGCTCAGCCAGGGGAATTGGGTCTGATCCTCAGCACCCACATTGTGACCACAGTTGTCTGTAATTCCAGTTCTAGGGGATCCAATACCTTCAGTATTCTGACCTCGTTGAGCTCCAGACCTCCAAGGGCTACACAGATTTAAATGCAGGCAAAATACACACTTACACCAAATAAAATACAGTTTTTAGAAAAGTTAAAGAGAAAACTCTGTCTGCCCCTCCCCCAAGTTTGCTCCCCTCAGCTTGGCCTTCTCAGGTGGGGTGTTAAGCACACAGCCCTGAAAAGATGCTGCATAGCAAATAGCACTGAGCATTTGGTCCTCTCAGCCAATGACCGTGGTGAAAAGTTTAGGAGTCTTCCCCAGTGGCTCTCAACTGAAGTCTCAGTGACCACTGACTCGATAGGCCTGGCTTGTATCAGGTGCCTATTCCTGAACCAATAACTACAAGGGGAAAACAGGAAGGAGTATTCTGATTGGTTAGGTCAGATCAGTGGTGATGGTTGATCAAGAATGAACAGGGACTAATTATAAGGACGAGAAAGGGAAGATGCACCATCCAGAAGGGAACACTTTCTGGATGCTGCAGCCACTTACATGTTCTACAAATCCTCCCTGTGTATGTTTGCCTTCACAAACGCCATCAGGACTTAGGAGCACCGTGAGTGGAGAGAGCTGGGGCTCTAACTCAGTGGTAAAAGGGTTCCTTAGCACACATGTGGCTTTGCCTTCAAATGCACACACACACACACATAGTCTGCCAGGAAGGGGAAAAGTTCTATGTACTGAAAATTGACAGAGGAAGTTAAAGATGACACAGAGAAATAGAAAAACTGTCCATGTTGACACTTAATATTGTTGTCACGTACATATTGCCACCTAAAGAAGTCTCTAGATCCAAGGCACTCCCTGTCAAAATTCCAATAGCATTTTCCATAGAAATAGGGGGGGGAAAGCAACTGTAGAATTTGATCGTAACCAGAAAAATCCTGACTAGTCAGAGCAATCTGGATTAAAAAAGAGCAAAGCTGCTGATTCCATACTAATTGATCTCAGAATCTATTAGAAAACTGCTGTAAGCAAACAGTATGCTTAGTGGCCCACAATCACGAGGTGACAAGGCCCTGTTGCTGAAGATAACGCACATTTTGGGTTGCAGGGCATAGAGGAATCAGGCTGGAACTGACCTGGAGACTTCTTCCCCACAGTGCCGGAGGTGCTATAAATCCTGGTAGGAAAGCTAAGTTATCAATGGTCGCATCCAGGGATGGACCATTCTAGTTTTCTATATGTTGCTGCAATAAACTCTGTGAGCAAAAGCAACCTGGACGGGAAAAGACAAATTACAGTCTGTCTCTGAGGGATGTCGTGGCAGGAACCCAGCCAGAGTCAGGAACTTAGTTATGTTTTCATTGCTGTGATAAAGTACTATGGTTTCATAGAAGGAAAAGTTTATTCTGGTTTACAATTCCAGAGAGAGAAAGGGAGAGAGAGGGAGAAGGACAGGGGGAGAGAGACAGGGGGACAGGGAGACGGGGTCAGGGAGAAGGAGAGAATTAAGGAAGGGAGGGCATGGCAGCAGGCAGCTGGAGCAGGAAGATAACATCTTCACGTATATAATGAGAAACAGGGGGACCTAGAAGTAGAGCAATGATATAAACTTTTCAAGCTCTCCCGTGATGATGTGCTTCCTCCAGCAAGACTGGACCTTCTAAAGGTTCCATAACACCCCCCAAGAGCATCACCAACCTGATGTTCAAAACCTGAGCCTATGGGTCGCATTCCTCATCCAAACCACTACAAGAGACTGTGGAGGAACATTGCTTACTGGCCTGAGGAATAGTTCATCCATAGTGTGCTGGGCCCTCCACAATAATTATCTAAGAAATTTCTCCATAGACAAGGCCACAAGCAATTCCTTAATTGAGATTTCCTCTTCCTAAATGGTGTTAGGTTGTATCAAGATGAAAATAAAAACAAGTGCATGGACCTTGCATGCTACAGTACCAACCTTCCAAGCAATGTATGGCCAATTGATGCAATAATGGTATGGTTGTTATGAGAATAACCAAATGGCTTCTGATTGATCTGAGGCCTATTAGATAAGATAGGTGAGGCCTAGTATCTGGCTAACCAGCCATGACTAGTGAGGTCATAGTCCCTCACTATGTAGTAAGTGTTTATAAGAGCACTTATTACTGTTGTTCTTATAAAAACAAACTTGTCAAACTGCCTTTTAAATATGTATGTTTATGGGCTAGAGAAATGGCTCATTCATTAAGAGAATTTCCTTTTTATTCCAAAGGACCCAAGTTTTCTTTCCAGTACCCACATTGATCGGGTCACAAACACCTGTAACTCCAGCTCCCTCCTCTGGCCTGCACAGGAATGTACACATATGTAGCATACACTCCTAGAGACAAACTTGTGAATAAAAAAGCTAAGTAAGTAGACATGTATGGTCATACCAGTATATTAGTGCTGCCTCAATCATGGAGAGAGGAATTTCTTTTTGCTGCAGACAACAGCTAAAACAGACTCATAAATGGGCAAAGATCTGAGAATAAGTGACTGCTGAGTACTTAATCCTAAATGAAACACATCAATACCCCCACTGCACCCCCAATAGTCAGGGAACATCTTAGAAGAGGGGACAGAAAGAATGTAAGAGCCAGAGGATGAGGAGGAGGGCTGGGGAGTGCACTCTTAAACAGGGCAAGGTTGATGCACTTCATGAACTTGCAGCAGCTGTGGATACCTGAATAAGACCCACATAAGATTAAGCCATCCACAGGAGACCACTTCCTAAATATAACCCCAGCAGCACAGACACTGAGAGAAACAATTAATAAATGGGGGCTCCTGAAACTGAAAAGCTTCTGTAAAACAAAGGACACGGTCAACAAGACAAAACTACAGCCTACAGAATGGGAAAAGATCTTAACCAACCCCATATCAGACAGAGGTCTGATCTTCAAAATATACAAAGAACTCAAGAAATTGGTCATCAAAAGAACAAGTAATCCAATAAAAAAAAATGGAATACAGAGCTAAACAGAGAACTCTCAACAGAGGAATCTAAAATGGCTGAAAGACACTTAAGGAAATTTCAACGTCCTTAGTCATCAGAGAAACGCAAATCAAAACAACTCTGAGATTCTATCTTATACCTCTAAGAATGGCCAAGATCAAAAACACTGATGACAACTTATGCTGGGGAGGTTGTGGGGTAAAGGGAACACTCCTCCATTGCTGGTGGGAATGCAAGCTGGTACAGCCCCTTTGGACATCAGTGTGGCGATTTCTCAGAAAATTAGGAAACAACCTTCCTTAAGACCCAGTAATTCCACTTTTGGGTATATATCCAAAGGAACTTCAATCATGCCACAAGGACATGTGATCAACTATGTTCATAGCAGCATTGTTTGTCATACCCAGAACCTGGAAACAACCTAAATACCCCTTGACCGAAGAATGGATAAGGAAACTGTGTTACATTTACACAATGGAGTTCTTACCACACAGCATAAAAAAATAATGACATCTTGAATTTTGCAGGAGAATGGATAGAGCTAGAAAACATCATTTTGAGTGAGGTAACCCAGACCCAGAAAGACAATTATTGTATGTTCTCACTTGCAAGTGGTTTTTAAACATAAATCAAAAAAAAAAACCGCCTACAATTCACAATCCCAAAGAACTAAACAACAATGATGATTCTAAGAGAGACAGACATGGATCTAATCTACATGGGAAGGAGAAAAAGACAAGATCTCCTGAGTATATTGGGAGCATGGGGACCTTGGGAGAGGGCTGAAGGGGAAGAGAGAGGCAGGGAGGGGAGCAGAGAAAAATGTAGAGCTCAATAAAAATCAATTTAAAATATATTTTAAAAGGTTAAGCCATCAACATCCTAGCATAGATGGAAGAAGGGCTCTTGAGGCTGCCCCTCTATATGAGGAGATATTGGCAGTTGGTGGCTACTGAGGAAGGGAGAATAACCCCTCAATTAGGTTTTCCTAGGGGAATGCTCCTGGTAGGTTATCCATGCCTTAGTAGAGAGTTCCATGTAGTAATAGGAGTGGCGGGCTGCAGCCTGGCTCCCAGCTAGATTTACCCGAAATAATTATATAGAAACTGTATTCTTTTAAACACTGCCTGGCCCATTAGTTCCAACCTCCTATTGGCTAATTCTCACATCTTGAATAACCCATTTCTAATAATTTGTGTAGCACCACAAGGTGGTGGCTTACCAGAAAGGATCTTAACCTGCCTCCATCTTTGAGAGGAGAGCTATGGTGACTGCCTGGAGAGGAGAGGCATGGCGTCTGGCTCACTGCCTTCTTCCTCCCAGCATTCTGTTCTGTCTACTCTGCCTATCTAAGCTGCTGTCCTATTAAAAGGGCCAAGGCAGTTTCTTTATTAACCAATGAAAGTAACACATAAACAAATGACCCTCCTCCACCAGTTCCAGACCTACATGCAGGCAGGCAACACTAACTGGAAAAGAGCACATGAAGGTGGGAGGCTTGTCAGGGGCATCTAGAGGGAGGGGGTTTAGGAGTGGGTACGATAAAGATACATGATACACATGAAGGAATTGTCAAAAAATAGATGAGAAAGGAAACTTTAAACAAAGCAGCATGGTATTGACACAGAAAAAGATGCATGAGCTAACGGAACAGAACGGGCACAGGAGCCAGTGCACGCATATGATTTTTTTTTTCTTCATAGGTTCTGGAGAGCATTTTCTTGTTTTCTTTCTGAAACAGGGTTTCACACTGTAGCTCAGGCTGATCTGGAACTCACTATGTAGTCTAGGCTGACCTTAAACTCATGATGATATGCTTGCCTCACCCTCCCAATTGATTTTTGACAAGTCTGCCAAGAACATACAGTGATAAAGGACAATGTGCTGATTGATTGGATATGCAAATGCTCATTTATGGTCTTATACAACCGTAAATCAAGGCTTAAGAGAGAAATAGAAAGGTGTGACGGATGGGATGGGGGCTGCTATGGAAAGACACACAATGAGAGCACTTGCCTCTTGCAAGCAGAGCAGATCTGAGAAAATGCTGCTACCAAGAAACCATGCATTATGCTGTTATTTTGTTCTAGAATTACTTCCCAAGCTGTCTCAGGCTTTATGCGGATGCAGTTGTCCACACCTTGGTGCCATTCCGTAACATGAGGGCTGGGCTTGTTGGGGTTTATGTCCCACAGCCAGTAACCCCCAAAGAAAATCACGCAGAGAGTCTATATTAATGATAAACTGATTGGCCCATTAGCTCAGGCTTATTATTAACTCTTGTAACTTATATTAACCCATTGTTCTTATCTATGTTAGCCACATGGCTCAGTAACTTTTTCAGCTGGGCAGGTCACATCCTGCTTCTTCCGTGATCTGGGCAGGACTGGGAGGAATGGGCTTCCTTCTTCCCAGAATTCTCCTGTTCTCATCATCCCGCCTATACTTCCTGCCTGACCAGTCAGCATTTATTTAAAACATGATTGACAGAATACAGACAATTCTCCCCCACTACTCTAAAGTATTAGACGTCAGGGTCATGGCTACTTTTTAAAGGGAAATGTTATTGGCTGAGGACCCCAAAGAGCTGAGAGCTCCTTACAAGAGAGAGTTCTCTTTGTGGAGAACCCACCAAGCTGTACTCCGGTTGCTCTGTTCTCTCTCTCTCTCTCTCTCTCTCTCTCTCTCTCTCTCTCTCTCTCTCTCTCTTTCTCTTTTAATCTATGTCAGATTTCAATTCAAATGTCCCTTTAAAAAATACTGCCTGTTCAGAAAGTACACTGAGCACATCAATGTTGCTGTGATTCGTGTGCCTTTGCCTTTTAACGACACTTCCGTTCTTTCAGAAAAAACGGTCCTTTCATTGCGACATCAATGTCATCCATCAGGCACGGCTGTCTTTCCCGCCCTACAGACAGCTGTGTCCTCCAGCCTCATGCTGACCGGCCCTTTGTGTGCATTCTGTTGTTTATCGGCAGGGCCAGCTCTGCTCATTTCCAGCCGCTAACCCCTTCCCCAGTTGCTTCGGCTAGTTTGTGCTTAGCAGATAAAGTTCAGCTGATAGACAGTGGATGAAACAGAAAGATCACAGGACTCCAAATCTCACACCTCCTGACTCTACACCCTGGATCAGTTGTTTGACTTTTTTGAGTCTCCAATTTTTTCTCCATAGAATACAGTAACGACCTTATCTATTCCATCCAGCAATGCATCATGGATCCATCCCTGTGTCATCCCAGAATCTTTACTAACTGCATACCCATGCCCTTCTGCAGAGATAGCATTTACTTTGCTGTGCACGGTGTTGGAGAAATACTTGTTCCCAAAGGTCTATGGCTATAAACAACACAGCAATAAACATCCCTGCTCCAGCCATTCAGAATGTCACTGGGCTTCAGTCTGAAAGAACTCAGTAAGATTGTGTATGGAAAGTGTCCAGAAAGAATTTGATGGACCCAGGATGATGGAGACGGCTAAGGCAGAGAATAAAAGCAACAGAACCTGTTTTATTTTATTCTTGAGATAGAATTGGACCAGCTTATAGCCTTCAATTCACCACATTGCTGAGACTAGTTTTGAATGATTTCTTTACCCTACTGCCTCTACCTCCTGAATTCTGGAACAACAGGAGCGTACCACCGTTCCCAGGAGACAGCAGAACAGCTTATAAATACATGCTTTCCTAGAGATAAAACTTCACGTTTACACTTTGCAAACTTCTACTCATCTGGTAAATAATTCACTTTGCCCTTAGCACCACCCGGCCCAGATCCCTTCTGCAGGCTGACACACCATCTCCCAGCTGTTGTGTGTGCTGTCTGCAAAAGGCTCAGGGCTGCCCCACTGTTGTCTTAAAAACTGTCATTGGCCTAAAGAATAGGTAGGACATATCTGGAATGTCACACATGTGTGCAGACACACACACACACACACACACACACACACACACACACACCAGCCCTAGTAACCACAGGCATCAGATGATTGGTACAGAGTACATAAGACAGCCCCCTTCCAAGGGGATCACCATTCATTGCAAAGCTCCATGCAGCCGGGGAAAGATCTGACATCACTGGAAGCCTCTCTTAGTCGGGTCCTCTGTTTATTCAACTTCCTTCATGTCTATAGAGGTTTCTTGCCCAGAGTTGCTCACAAACCATTTGCATGAAAATCCCTGTTTTGAGTGAGTGACTCTACCCTCAGAATATGAAGTGTATGAGGTTACAACGATGTCCCTTGTCCCTCGTGTCAAACAATACAGCCCAGCAGCTTGAGGACGAGATGCTATAACACGGAGTTATCTGTCCCACCACACCCTGCTTAAAACACCCTCAGATGCACAGGCTTCAGATATCTTCATCCAGCAAAATCGGAGCTTGGGAGGAAGCCACGAAATGACCGATAGTAATCCAACGCTGAAAGGGGAGTGTGTTGATCCATGACCCAGCACAGAGAGAAGCCAAGCCACCTAAAGAGTCCCTGGGGAAGCCAGTGTGACTTGCAGGGCTGGCAGGTTGGAGGCGAACAGATATCATCAGGACAAAGTTCAGAGCAGGGCCAAGGTGAAAAGCGAACTGTCTGACCTGGTTCACGGGCATCAGCTGGACAAGGACACTCATTGATACGAAAGCCACCTGATGCTTGCCCGGTACAAATCATAATAATCAAAACACCTGGTACCGCCTTTGGGTGGAGAAGCCAATGTCTTTAATCTCCCCCCCCCGCTTTCTTTCTCTTGCTTTTCCCCTTGATGACTGAAGTACCCACTCTGTGGGGCCTTCTGCTAGAGCCACACTGGAAATAGTGACAAGACTTTGATGTCCCCCTCATTCAACAGAATGTTGTTTAGTTCAAAGTGAGGAACAGAGGCAATTCTTTGCTTTTAAATTATTAGCTCCCTAAGTCTTCTGTAATGATATAGTTTGACTGAAGTGTACAGTTTATTAACTACATAAAGACGACATTATCAGAGCAGAGGAAGGCCGCTGCGAGTTTTGCCTTTCAGCCTAGCAGCAGGGGTTCCTGATACTTTGATCTCAATCAATGCTAAATGTCTTTGTGAGATAGAGGGAGCAGGCTGAAATTATCTTTGGCAGGGCGGCAGCATCAATTATTCAAGCCCTTTTCCTTATGAATTAAAGTGTTCTTCAACTTCTACCCCACTTGTGGGCTTGGGTGGTTTTTTTTTTTTTTTTCTTCCTTTTTATTGTTGTTTTTCCAGTTAGGAAAGGCACTTGGAATAAATCTCTGGGCAATCGCTAATCATACTCCGGCTGACCTTTGAAAGCCCACATCTCCTCCTCCTCCTCCCTAATTACTCTCTCCGCCCTCAATCCCCGGCCCTGATCTTCTCCGAGGTGACCCAAAGGACTGTTCAGAGAAAAGAGCACCATTGTTTCCGCTGGGCTTCGTGCCAAAATGGTCAGCGGAGACCAATGAAGCAGCCCCTTGACAAGAAGTGTCAGTTTGAAACTCAATGAAGCAGCGGCACCCACACGCCATGCCGCTGGAAGCCCTTCCGGCTGCCCTCAGCAGCTCGCTGTGGATCCCCGTCAACGGCTCCTCTCTCAGATTGCCGGTGTGGGCCTGAGCGTGGTACCTTCTGGGCTGTCATCTTGAAACTAGAGACAAACACCCCAGAGCGAATCTTTAAAACAAACTACACAAACTAGGAGGTTATGTTAGGGAAAGGAAGAAGGGGAGGAGAGAAAAGGGGAAGGGGAGGAGGGGAGGGGAGAAAGGGGAGAAAGGGGAAAGGAAAGAGAGGCCAGAGTGCATTTGATGCTTAGCCATTCCTCAGTGGCTTCAGGGACCTGCTCCTAGAAGCCACAGGATATCCAAATCTATGAATGTTCGAGTCCCATTTTTGTTTAAATTTGTAAGGACTCGTTCTGAGCCCTGCCCCCTAAATTAAGTAGTGTATTGTCAGAGTCTGCACACATCCTTCCAAAACCTTAAGCAAGCCTAACTCATCTCTAGGTAACTTGATAAAATGATGACTTTATTTATTCTTTGTAAATTTCAGACAATGTACTTTGGTCATATTTATTCCCCTCCCCAAATCTTCCCAGGTCTTCCACCTCCTCTACCAACCTAAGTTTATTTGCTGTGTCCTTTTCTCTTAAAAAAAAAAAATCCACAGGATCCAGTTTGTGTTGCCTGACTCCTCCAGAGAGCATGAGGCCTGACCTGGTGGGTGGTCACTGTATCTACTGTCTCTCCAATGAAAAGAACTGATTTTCCCCTCTCCCAGCAGGTGTCGGTGGTGAACAGCTTCATGACTAAGGGTGGGATTTCATAACTCCCCTCCTTTCCCCATGCTGGGATTTCACCTGTCTTCAGCTTGTTCAGGTCTTGTGCATGCCGTCATGGTTTCTGTGAGTTCATCTGCCCTGCTATATCTGGAAAACAATGTTTTCACCCACACTTCTGGCTCTTACATTTTGGTTACTTCTAATACCCAAAACAGTATAAATACAGCATGCATGCTTGTCCTCCATATTGTTTAGGGAGTAATGACCAGGAGGAGAATTCCATACATGTTCAATACAGGCACGGCTGTCTTCTGAGTGCTCTCCAGTTTGAGAGTAGTTGAATCTACAGACGCAGCATCGGCAGAGAGAGTTGCCTGAGCTGGGCTAAGTATGGGTCACTGACATTTTCACTCTGGATCATGAATCTTACCCTGTTTCCTGCCCTTTCAGGTGTGGGGAGCGGCCCCAGAAGATACTAAAGCGTGGCATGGGACTGGACGAGATGAGGCACGAAGGGAGTAAAGGCAGCAGAGTGGTACTGTTAGGGACGAGGCTCACCAGGGACCCTTTCTCAGACTGTGGGACAGACAAAGGACTGTCTCTTTGGAGGCCAGAAGGTTGAAGTATTGCTCCTCAAACTCCATCCTCTGTCGAGTAGAATCTAGTCTAGGTTCCAACGCTTGACATCGCAAGGACCAAATGTGCACACATGGCCAGAGACTTCCCTCGGGCAGGAAGACAGGGCCCAAAGCATCCCTGCCACAGTGCAGGGGAGTGTCTACCGAGGGGACACAGATGGGACATCCACAGCACTGTTGCTGTCACATGACTTCTTACCAAAGGTGGCAGACAACAAACTCTCCCTCCTCTCTGAACTGCGGATGTGACTAGCTGCTTCAAGTTCCTTCCACAGTGACTGCCCTGCCACAATGGACTGTAACCTCGGACTTGGAACTAAAATAAGCCCTTTCTCCCCTTGCTCGCTTTCGTTGGGGCATTTTATCATAGCAGCTGATAAGACAACCTGTCAGTCACTTAGAAGCCATCCCAGCAATCACATGTGATGTCTAGGTTTTCCCAGTGCATGTAATTAAAATACATTTCTCTGCTCATCCACATGAGGAGCCATTCGTTGAGAGTTCATGTTAGGTGTATGTATGCCCCCAAGCGGCCCTCACACTCACCTTGTTCACTCTGGCTCCTGCTCACCTCTAAGACTCTACTACATCTCCTCTCTCCCCACGCCATCAGCCATTCTTCCTTTACACCTCCTCCCTGAGGAAATAGAACACTGGAAAAGAGTTCTCCCGGGATGCTGCTATATGTTGCTCTCTGCAGAGATGCCTGTGAGTTCTGCCTCCTCGATTCTCACTGAGATCAGTCTCTCTGGGCTCCAGCAAGGCCCACTTCCCCTTCTGCAGCAGCAGGTCTCATCCCCCTGCACACACTAAAGACGTCACTACCCACTCTCTTTTTTTTCTCCTGTATCTTCTTCTTATGCCTAATTATTGGGTCTTTCCCACCAAATTCGAAGCTTCTTGAAAGTTTTCTTGATGCACCATCTTCTGTTTCTCCCCCGCCCTCTTAAGAACAAAAGTATTCTGGGCTATTTCATGTCTCTCCTGCTGCCACTGAACTACCATTATCAAGGTCACCAATGCCCTTTTCATCGCCAATCCATGGTGAATGGGTCTGTACCTTACCTGACCTATCAAAAGCACTGGACAGGCCTGACGGCATAGCTCAGTTGGTAGAATACCTATCCAGAATGAAGAGAGCCTTTGGGCCAATCCATAACCGTGGTGGTTGCACACTCATAACTCCAACACATAGGAGGCCTGAGGATCAGAAATTCAAAGTCAGTGCTTACGGAGTGAGTTGTAGGCCAACCTGGGATACATAAGACCCTGCCTTAAAAAATGAAAATATTTTTTTAAAAAAAGGAAGAGCCTTGAACACAACCTTCACTACCTCCTCTATGAAACACTACCTTCAGGAACTTCCAGCACACTGTTCTTGTGGCTTTCTTGCTAGTGATCCCTGACCTCTGCAGAGTCTCTCAGGGCATCCTTGGAGACCCTTTGTCCAATCAATACTCACTTGGTGATCCTGTCTACATATGGGAAATTCCCAGGCTTTTAATTCAAGTGCAAAGCACTCCTCTGAGCCCTGGCCTGACACTAACTCCCTTCCTGAGTGTCTACTGCAGACCCACATGTAACACAAAACTCCTGATCTCGTCTTCTTAATAAGTGCTCTTTCTGACGCATCCCTGCATGTCACAAAGGGCCAAGTCATGATGAGTGTGCTTCTCTGATCCTCCCCAAACTATGAAGTTACTCTTCAGCCTTCCTTGTGCTCATATCCCATAGACAACTCACCAAGGGACAGCTTGGGATTTAACAACAAAATGAAGATCTGAGGCACCAACTCAGTTGGTAAACGGCCCCAGCACATGCGTGAAGAGTTCAATGTTGAGTTCAATACCCTATAACAAGTGTAAAAAGCCCAGCGTGGTGATGCATGCTTGTAATCTCAGTGCTTGAGTGGAGGAGACAGGGAGATCCTTAGGGACCCTAGACAGGCAACCCAGCCTATTCAGCAAACTTCAAGCTGATGAGAGACCCTCTTTTAAAGAAAAAGATGAAGGACAACTGAGAATTGAGCTTGAGGCTGTCCTCTGTTCTCCATACCCTTGTGGACACATGTCCACATGGGTGCCCCCCTCCCACACATACCCTGCCCCTTCATTTGCCCGGCTGCCACCTCTCAGTTCTAACACACCGTCGTTTCTCACTCTGGCATTTGGCTTGATCCCTGTTTCCACTCTGTCTTCACGGTCCAGTCTCTGCACGGCAGACAGAGAGAGGGCAGCTTGCACCACTTTCTCCATTGTAGTAATATAAGCAGCGGGCTGCTTCCCGCCACCCGGCTAGCTTTACCCAAAATAATTACACGGACACTGTATTCTTTTAAGCACTGCTTGGCCCATTTCTATCTAGCCTCTTCTAGGCTAACTCTCGCACCTGGACTAGCCCATTTCTTATAATCTGTGTAGCACAGCTGGGTGTGCTTACCGGGAAGATTCTAGCCTACGTCCACCCTGGGTCGGAGCTTCATCACGTGTGCCTCAGAGAGCAGAGCTATCCCCACGTCTGCCCAGGAGCTGGGAGCATGGTGTCTCTGCTCCAGAGAGCAGAGCTGTCAGTCTGACCTCACTTTCTATTCCTCCCAGCATTCTGTTCTGTTTACTCCTCCCACCTATGTTTTAACCTATCAGGGCAAGCAGCTTCTTTATTGAATTAACCAATGACCTTCCTCCATCACTCCATGGCTTCCCTCTCCTCAGATCCAGAACATCTTTCCTCAAACCGGTCGTCTAGGAGATGTCTTCCCAGATCTGTCAACCAGAATAATCGTGCATGCCCCTATCTCTATCTCCCAGATCCCCTTCTGATATTTACTTTAAGTCAGTACTTGGTGTTCTGGAACTTGCAGAAGGGTCTTTTTTCTTGCCATGACCACATCTGATAAAGCAAAGGCATCCTGGGAAGGGGTACCATTTTTCACTTTGTACAAAGGCCGTGGGAGGAGACAGCAAGTTGAGTGACAGGAAGATTGAGTGTGCACAACCAGCCTCCTTTCCCATCTTCGCTCCCCTTGACTTCCTTCCCTACTGGAGATGAGTGTCCATGCGAGGAGTGGGCAGTTCTTGGAGGAATCTTTATGAGCTTCTCGAGTTCATCTCTTGTGTTCTTCACCCTTGCCTTCCCCATCGGCTTCTTCTAGGTCTGATTTCTATGTGTAGTCTCCTCTTCCCTATTACTCAGCTCCCCCACAACCTTCCAATGACTCTTTTATTCCTTATGTCCTGCAGTGTCCCGCAAGGCCCTCCCATCTCCAGCCCAGTTCCTTCCTGGAAACCAACTCAGCGTTCCCTAGCACAAGGCCATGGATGTGTCTCCCTAACTTTTTTCTCCTCTGTAGTGATATTTATTTGTATTTAATACATAAAGTTTGCCTGAAGATCAGATAGTAAAACAGCTACCCTGGTGAGCCTTACAGACCAGGAGTGGTGACACACACCTTTAATCCCAGTAGCCACACTAGTTTGCCATAGAAACCTGGCCGTAGTGGCGCACGCCTTTAATCCCAGCCCTAGAGAGGATTTTAAAATGAGAGGAGACAGCCCTCACACAGTATCATTCTGAGGATTCCTGGAGGCAGGATGGCCATTTAGGACCAAGGTAGAGGTAAGAGAGAGTGGCTGGCTGTTCCGCTTTTCTGACCTTCAGGCTGAATCCCAGTATCGGTCTCTGGGTTCTTAGTAATCATGCTATGCTCCTCTTTATTTTCTTCATCCCTTGGAATGGCAGCGCCACACTCTCTAATGGACCAGACCTCAGTCTTCCCTCTTTCCTGTGAGCCCTGTTGGCAGATCCCACACTGTGGTCCCTGATCGCTGGCCTCTTCCCTTTCCAATTCCAGAGCTGTTGTGTCTTCCTAGTCCCTTCTGCCTTCGGTTCTATGGGAGCTTTGAGTTTACTGCCTCTTCACATCTCAATCCAGCCCTCATTCTGCTGCTGCATCCTTCCCCTGAAGTCTGGCTCCAACCAGCCACTGTCTGGCTCAAAAGCCCCCTTGTGGCTCCTTGTCATCTGTCAAACTCAGCCTCTTCAGTTCTGAGATCACCTCAATGACTGCATTCTCTCCTAGCATCCTGGTAACGCACTGGCTTCCGCGTGGTCTAGAACACACTCTGTTCTGTAGCTGACCACAGCCATGCCACACCTTCCTGTTCTGTGTAACTGGAATGCCTTCCTCTCTTCTCGATGCCATCTATGTTTCGACCTAAATGTGCCCGTGAAGACTCAGCCACACCAGAGCATTGGTTTCCCACTCTGAGTTGCTACATTTTCCAGCAAATGATCACAGTCTGCACGGTATCAATTCCAGAACGCACTTTAGTTCCCTTGGCGACTGGGAAAGTCCTTGAGAGTTAGGGTTGGGGTCATGAGAGCCGTTTGCATCTCCCACCATGATCACACAGTGTGTCCTTAACTAATGGGTGTGGAATGGATGGATGGATAAATCAGTGTGTGTGTGTGTGTGTGTGTGTGTGTGTGTGTGTG
>NC_022014.1:72307509-72329988 GCF_000317375.1 Microtus ochrogaster
GAGAGAGAGAGAGAGGGGGGGGGGTGTACTTGTACATGCGCATGTTCATTATGTGGAAACCGGAGGCTGACATGGGTTAGCTTCCTCAGTCTATCCATTTCCCCTTTGCCCCTTTTATGTAATTCACTGATTCTTCCAGACTGGCAGGCCAGCGAGCACCAGGGTCATACCTGTCTCTGCCTCCCCTGTGTCTGTATTACAGACGCCATCTCACCCAGCTTTTTGCTATGACTCTGAACTCGATGACTGAGCCGTCTCTCCAGGGCGGGTCAACAATTAGTGATTCTGAGACTTGCTGAGCCAACCCACACGCATTTATAAAGCCCTCCCTTCCTTCGCACTGCTCCTCACAACCCACACAGACATCTCGTCTGAGCTTGTCTCTCGTCTGTGTGAGCACACCTCATTACAGAGCCATCTGACCTCCCTTCCTTCACCCCCAATTTGCTTGCCCTCAAGGGTTTTGAGCTAACTCCTTCAGACTAGAATCTCAGGGCTGAGACACTTCTGAGGGTCTCCTCCGACTGCCCGTCCTCAGCTTTCTGCTTCTGAGACCGATCCTCAGGCTCTGGAGTAAAGGCACAAAGCTTGGTCCCAAGACAGTGTCCCCTCAGAAGCAGCCAGAGAGCAAAAGAAACCCCCCCCCTTTCCTGAGATCAAAGCTTCCTATGGCAGGATCGCTATGGCCGAATGTCATGCTGCCATGGCAACATGAATTTTAAGCAGTAACCAAAGGAGCAGGTCCCTTCTATCTCAGCAGCCCTCAGAGCCAGCCTCTCCAGGTGGGACTCCCCACAAGAAGGGACAGGGTGGGCCCCAGGCATCTGAAGCATTTTCTGAGGGCAGGCGAGCTCACCTTGCGGCTGACATCTGAAGCCTGACTGGATAGGGGAAAGGTCTCTCCTTTATGTCTCCAGAGACACACCATTACTAGGGACGATACAGGGGCACCAGCAGTCTCAGAGGCAGAACCCCAATAAGGAGACTGATGATAGAGGTCCCACCTCTCTCCCCTCAAAAACAGGATCTTCTGTGTCTGTGGGGTCTTCAAAGTCTCTCACCTCAATGAGTCCATGCTCTCTCGAGGAGACAGACAATGTAACTGGCATAACAAAGATCCTCTGCCTGACTATGGAGCTGGATACTGAGATCAAGGATGACAGTGACGCCTGACACTCACCCAGAGCCCCACCAAGACTGGGTCACCTCTGTGGGCTCCGATGCCCTTGTGATTGGAGTGAAAATGTCCCCTACAGGCTCACGTGTTTGAACACTCGGCCCCCTGAGGGCAGCACCGTGTAAGAAGCTGATGTAAGCTCGAGGAGGTGGAGCCTTGCTGGAGGAAGTATGTCACTAGGAGTAGGTAGGCTGGGAGATTTTGTAGCCTGGCCCCAGTTCTTATTCACGCTATTTCCCTGGGGGAATGAAATACAACCAGCCAGCTTCCTGCTGTAGCTGCCATATCTAGCCTGCCTGTTACCATGTCTTCCGTCCATGATGGAACTCTCTGTAAACCAATGAAACGCCCTGCTCCCCATCCCACCCCCACCTCACCCCCACTCTACCCCCACCCCTGCTAAGTCTCTTCTTGTATTTTGCCACCATAACAAAGAAGAAACTAACGCAGGGGCTCAGAGGATACACAGAGTCATATGGCCAAAAATCTCTCTGATTGTTTGCACTGTCTATGTCCTCCTAAGTCTAAGAATTGACAGGGGACCAGGACCCTAGCGTTGTTGGCTTCTGTAGGGACACGCTCAAGCCCAGGTTTTTGCATGCTATAGTAGATGCTGGCACATTGTCAATGTCGTAGTGACAGTTCTGTCCAAGATGTAAGATACCAGTTCCCCTCACGTCTGTCATTGGGAGAATGTTAGTATAGATTTCCAAAGAGGCAATTTGCTGTGGTGGCTTGATTAAAACAGGCAGGACTTTTGATAGCTCCTGATCCTTTTTCTTAGTTTCTATCCAGGGGAGACACAGAAGCGTGCACAGAGATGGTCACTGCAGCATTATTAGTTTCCAGGAAAACTTGGGGACAATTCAGCACTCGCCTTTGAGAGGATGCTGAGTTGGTACCACATGAATATTGCATTCATCTTCCAGAAACACCCTAAGAAAGTGCCACATAGGAGGTGGCATAAAACAACAGAAAGTTATTCTGGAAGATGAGAGAAATCAAAGTGTCCATTGTACACAGACTCCTGGCCAGTGTGTGTCTCTGTCTTCCTCCCTCCTAACAAGGCCGCTGGCCTTAGTCTGATGACCCACCCTGATCCAAAATGGCTCACGGCTCACAACAGACCTTGGTCTGATGACTCACCCTAGTCTAATATGGCTCCTGGCTCACTACAATCACCATAGGAATTTTATTTTTTGAGATAGTATCTTGCCCATGTAGCCCTGGCTTTGCTTAGTACTTGTTATATAGCCCAGACTGGCCTCAAATTCATGGAAACCCTTCTGCCATGGTTTTTGAATGCAGGCATGAATCGCAGTTAGAGGTAAGATTTCAGTGGAGCCCACTGAAATGTTTCGGGGATTAGGCAGGGGTCCACAGAAAGCAGTAGAACCAGAGGCGACTTAGGAAGGAAAAAGCACGTCCAATGAGGAAATGACTTAAAGCTGAGAAAGCTCGAGGCTCAAGAGCACCCTTGCCTCTCAGACTGTGCCCTTTATGGCTCATTGGTATAGTGCCCCGGCCATTTCTGCACCTGCTCTGTTTCATGCCAGTCTTGGGTGGGGAGGGGTTTCCAGTTTTGTTTCTTTTATATGGGAGTTTTATCCTCACTTGACAGGCTGTTTTTCTGTCATACCATCATGATCATACCATATGATCACATATATACTCTATGTGTGCATGTAGCCTGAGAAGCCAGCAGAGGGTGTTGGATTCCCCCGAGCTGAGGTTACAGGTAGTTATAATCTTCCATTGGAGAATTTCTACTATTGGTGAGTAGAGAGGTCATGGCTGCAGCATAAGGCCATAGGGTGGTAATGCTGTTGTCCCACACTGTAATGAGAAATAAATGCATCTGCACTGGAATTCATGAGGGGCTCTTGCAATGAGCCTACAGGCTGTTTGGTCAGCTCCCTAACTCTCCGAGATCAAGTCCCCGCAGGACAAGACTGCTTGGGAATTCCCCACAGGCAGAGATGAGGGACTAGAAGCCAAAAGGTGGACTACTGACAACTGTTCTTTCCTACACATTCTGTGCCGACAGATGCTGTCATCTGCTCAGAACTGGACCACATAACACCATGGTCATATCAGCTGAATCCCAGGTCACCTCAGCATCTCCCTTGTCCTCAGTGAGTTTCTAGACTCCCAACTCAGGCTCACCAAGTGCATGTTGGTGCCCAGCTTCATCAGCGAGAGTGACTGCTGTCTTTCAGGGTACTCTTGTCTCTCTAGAGAGCATATGAATCTTTCTCCTTTTACTGCTGCCTAGGGCTCTGCACAGCGTCACTGCTGAAGCCAATACCAGCTAGATTCACAGCCACAGCCTCCCACACATGGGACACATCGGTACTCCATGTGTGCATAGACAAGAAAGCCTATGTACACAAGCCTCCCCTGTGTAGGGGCTTGGCAGGGGCTCTGAATTCTCCTCCTTAAGAACAGAATAAACCTGCACTCCCCAACCCTCTCTTACACAGGGAGTTCCTCCCATCAGCTGAGAACATGTTTTTCCACTCTTATTGCGCTATGCCAGCCTGGTTGCCTGACTATCCCAGTCCCCCAGCTTCCTTCTCAATAGAAGAGCTCGTAAAGCCCTCAGGCTGGGAAGTCAACCATGAAGGAGACTCTGTTGGTCTTCAGTCCAAGGCATTCAGGCTGGACACAAAGAAATGTTACCCATCTCTCCAAGGCTGGGCTGCTACCGGGGAAAGATGGAGGGAGTTTTCTTTCTGCTGGAGATTTTCCAGTCCTCCATTCTCATCCATTGCCACCAGGGATGGAGTCTCTTCCCCCGATACTCTATGTCCCAGTGGTAAGGAAGCCCTGCCGGGGCTGGACCAAAGCCCAACCAGCAGCTTCCTCTCATGGATTTCCCTCTGCAGCTGATGGCAGGGGCTCTAGTGAGAGAGGACAAAGATGACGGAGTACACTGCAGAGGCCCTTGTCCCTCCTCTGAAGAGGACAGACAACTCTTCATCCCTTGTCCTCCATTTCCAGCACAGACAGAACTCTGAACAGGAGAGGGGAAATCCCAGCTACCTCTCTTCGGGAATCTGTGAGCCCGAGACTCCCTCTTCTGGTGAGCTGTGAAGGTGGATACCACTATGGCAGGCTGGGCTTCTGAGTCAGAAGTATTCAAGTGTCCCCAATCCCCTCACCCTCCCCAGACAACCCAGAGAGCCCGAAACATGGTCACCACAGGCTCCCTGCATTCAGCTTATTTCTAGCAAACAAGGACACCATCCACTCAGCTCGAGGAATTCACGGTTTTATGTGGACCATCCAAAGGTCCCATTCCCAGAAGGCAAAGGGACAATTGCTTTGGGGCCCCCTTGACAAACTTGCTGTGTTTGTAAGTTGTCAAGAGAGGGACAACAAGCATCTCTCTAGGGCTCTGGCACATGGCATTACATACTGAACTCTTCCTCTGCCTCTCCTGCTGGGACCTGAAAACTAAGACCACACAGGAGATGCCAGCAGCCACTTGTCCCCTAATGAGCAGGCCTAGCCAAGATGGAAGTCTAGAGTTACTCACAAACTCATTCATGGAGAAAGAGGTGCATCACCCTCTCTTGTGTCTGCTGAGGAGACCATTTATATACCTCCCAGCAATCTTCTACACCTCCAAGCAATGCCAGTGACACACCACAGCTCACGAATGAGCAAGGTGAAGCAATGTCCCAAGCTGGAAAGAAGTCAGACCCCGTGCTCCATCAGAGACTCACAGGTTCCAGTTCCCCAGCTGGCTCCAGAGCAAGGACAGAAACTGGGAGGACCCAGATGCGCGCTCTCTGCGCCATTCCTGCAGGACACAGAGGAAGTTGGACTCCCCATTCTTGTGGTGTGAGTTTCCCATTACAACCATTAAAAATATAATTGTTATTCTTAAGCTGGCCTGGTTATTTACCATATCGAGCTAACTCACTACAAGCAGTTCCAAGAGGGATCAGGGGGAGACCCTCGCTCAGGGTTTGGCATCCGACAAGTTTTTAAGCAACCTAAGTTAGTGAAAAACCAGCTATGCTGTTCAGAATTTTGTTAACTTGACACAAACTAGTGGTCCCTGAGCTTCTTCCCTTCCTTCACTCTTCTTGCCCTCAAACTCCTGTCTCTGGGTAACCACATGTGTGAGACGGAAACTCTTTATACTTGAACCACCTCCTACTTCCTAAGGTCTGTATATGACTGAACTCTAGACCAGCCTATACTGGCACAATCAGTAGATTCTGGAGCCTTCTGTCATTGGTTCTGGGAATCCGGATGAGCTTGGTTCTTTTCAGGATCATGAGGTCTTAAAAGTGTTGCCCTCTCCTCACAGATATCCAAACCCAGACTCGAGATTTCCCTTGTTTCTGGTTGGTGGTAGACTATGGGTCTGGATTGGCCTCACCTGTAATCTCATTTTAAGATAGTCCTGCAAATAAAGGCATCAAATAAACCAGTCCTCACCCCCCTTTACCTTCAAAGGGACACCCAGACTGTTCTAGAGACAGTAGATGATAAGTAACTGCCTCGTGGGCCTGGTGGTGTAGATTTAGTAGAATCTAAAACGAGAAACACTCCTGAAGAGATGAAGCATTAATGGTTGCTCTACAAGGACTGGGAAGCCCAAGTTTTGCTCACAAGCCGGCCCAATATTCATTTTTAAAACTGTATGCATGGAGAGACTACTGAGCATTCCCAGTGTTTACGCCCTACCTATAGTCAGTCAACTGTCAGAGGCTAAAAGCAAGTCAGGGGTGCGTCTCTGCTGACTGAATTCCAATGCACTTGAAGGTTAGAAGAGAAGAACATAGGAAGTGATTTGATAAACCACTGGGAGTTTCTTCTCCTTCAAGGACTTTCTATGTGAGGTCAAGAGTTGCTCTATTCAGCACTTAGTTCTCAGGCTCTGTCCACCCCCAAGTTTCTTTCTTTTCATTTTTTCTTTTCTTTTGGTGAAAATCAGAAAAAGGGGATGTATTCAATATGGAGACATTGGGAAGAGGGACAAAGAGATTGGGCTGTGTGTTCCCTCCTCACCTCCCAATAAGACCCAAGGTGTGTCAGTAGTGGTGCCCCTGGTAATTTGGACAGATAGTCTTTTGTTAGGAGTGCTGAGAATTATGGGATATTAAGCAGCATCCCTGGCCTTTTCTTCACCTATTAGCTGTCAGTAGCAATGACCACTCCCTACTCCAATCTTGACCTTCGGAATTGTTTCTTGGCACTGTCCAACATCCAATGGAGCGGGGAGCAAAACCGACCTGGTTGGGCACCATCAGATGACTTCACAGAGCTGGTACGGTGCCAGGCACCTAGTAGGGACTTGGTTATAAGTACCTGCTGGGAGAGCACATGGAGGGAGAGGTGGGCGGAGCATACTAAGAGCCACACCGGTGGCCTGGTGCAGTGGATGAGAAAAACTGAGTGTTTCACACTCCTACTGCAAGGACTGGATGGTTGAAGACCTGTTGCTACAGCACAGAACCCTCCAGCAACCCTGCAGCTTCCAGTCAAGGACCATGCACAGGTGAGGACCAATACAGGACCATTCTTAGGCCCTGCACAGCTTCTCTAACAAAGATTTTGACTCGAGGATGCCCTACAGATGGCCTATCCAAAACATTTTTTTTCTTTTTGTTTTTCAAGAGAGAGTTTCTCTGTGTAACATCCCTGGTTGTCCTGGAACTAACTCTTGTAGACCAGGCTGGCCTCGAACTCACAGAGAACTTCCCAACTGTCTCTGCCTCCTAAGTGATGGGATTAAAGGTGCGCACCACCACCTCCCAGCCCCAAAAACGTTCTTGAAATTTACCTTGTCCCTTGCATCAAGACCAGCAAACCTTCCCTTCTCCCCCATGGTTAACCTGCAATATCAACTTGATGAAAAAGATGAGAGTATCCATGAAAGGAGCTCATGTTAAATAAATAAATAGTTAAAGAAAGCTTAACTGAACGAGGAAGAGCAAGGGCAATGTTGCCCCATAGTCTGGGATCCCGGACTAAATAAAGAATGTGAGCTGAGTTCTGCCATCCAGATCGCTCTGCCTTTTGGTTCCCGACTATAGATACGATGCAACCAGCTGCCTTAAACTCCTGCCACCACGATCTCTCCACCACGACCAGCTGCATCCACAAACTATGAGGCAAAATAAACCCTTCCTTACTTCCTTAAGTTCCTTTGATCAGGTGTTTAGTTCAAAAAAGAGTAGGAAATATGGCCTATGGAGATGGCTCAATGGTAAGAGACCTTGCTGCTCTCTCAGAGGACCCAAGTCTGGTTCCCAGCACTCATGTCAGACCGCTCACCAACACCCATAACTCCGGATACAGTGGATCCAGCGCCCTCTTCTGGGCTCCTCAGGCACGTGCACTCATGTTAGCACATACACATGCAGAGTCCCACACACATATATACACATAATTTTAAGAAAGGAAGGGAGGAAGAAAGGGAGAGAAGGAAGTAGGGGGACGGAGGGAGGAACGGAGGGAGGGAGGATGGGTTTATTACACCTGCTTTACCCTCCCTAAACAAACCCTATCTTGTGAACAGAATTCAGTGTTCCGTGTGACCCTTGTTCTTAGCTATTGTCATTTCTATTCAGGGCCCCTCTGGGAGACTGCCATGGACCTTGATTAATGAAATTGTCATGTTCTATCCAGTTTAGACAGAGGGAAACCCTTTGAAGGGGCTCAGTGCCCCCTTGCCCCCAAAACTGAAGGCATGAGTTTAACTCACAAGTAATAGTTAGGAATACTAACAAACCAGGCACATGCCAGTACCTCAGCCCAAGAGAATCTTTCAAATGACCCTTTTATTGGTTTTAAGGCAGCAAGGGATATCTTCTGGCCCACATGCCTTTCTGGCCAAGCAAGGGAAAGTCAGGAAAGGGGAAAGGTGGCCACTGGGAGTCGGTTAGAGCACATGTCCCTGCACTCCGCCCCGTCTGCTCCTTCCAGTCCTCCAATACCACTCTAATGCACTTGGGTCGGAGCAAGTGTGCCCCAGGTCTGATGGTCTATGCCAGGACTGTCCTCCCAGCCCCAGGGTCTGCTCAGCCTGCCTTCCCCTCGGCCAGGCTCTCCCAAGGGCAAATGACTTCCTTTTCCGTGGTCTGGTCACCAGATTCTCCTGCCCCAGTGTCATCGGAGTCCATCAGGCAGGGCCCACTGTCAGTTGGCATTTCCATTTTGATCTGGAAGAAGCTGTGGACACAAAAGCAAGTGAAGAGAGAGAGGAAGAGCAGGCAATCCCCACATGATCCCAACAGTCTCAAAGACTAGCATGCCTGGGACGCTGGCCCACGGTGACAGGCATAGCCACGGGCTCTCGAGACTTCTTTGACTGGGACCTAGCTTTTTCTGTGGAATGAAAGACGATCCCAAATACGCTTTCTTTTCGATTTTAAGTCTTTATGGTTTGGATGAACTCAGCCTGCCCCTGTAGTGTGTTGGCACACCAGTATTTAATCCTCAGCCCCTTTAAAATGTTTATTGAGGACACTGGAAAGGCACCCTTTTAGAAGTCTCATTCACACACGTGAAGTGGGACCGTAGCTGAAGAGTTAGAACAGTCTCTCAGCAGAACCAGCTAAGGAGAATCAAAAGACTCACACCAAATCCTCGTCGTTTCCTAAAGCAACAGAGCCAATCTCCTCCTCCAAGCCACACAGGCAAGAAGCGGATAGTAGCCAGTGCTCCCTGCTGTACCCCCCACTCACTGCACTGAAGAGACCATACTCTCTGGGCCTCAGTGGCAGTCTAAGACTTCTGCCTGGTGCAACTTTCTCCAAGCTCAGGCAGGGCCAAGTGGAGAACTATGTCATTTGGTCTGGAGGTAACTCTGACTGTCCCCTCCAAATCCCAGGAAAGATGACGCTGCGGTGGCTCTCTGCTGTGGGCCCAGGCACTCTCGAGCACTCCAGACTCTGCTCTGCACATAGCGACTACCTCGGGGCACTTGAGGTTCTCAGATTTTAGACTTTTAGAGGTACCCAAAATGGAGTTTAGAGGAGCCACTGTAGCTCAGGTGGAAGTTGAAAATCATTATTTCAGACCACCCTAGAAACAAGTATCTTTTGGGGACCCTTTAGACAAGTATCTGTGAGGACCAAGGAGACCATGGCACTTAGGGTATGGGATGGAGAAAGGCGGAAGCTCCTGGGAATCATGTCTTAGCGACATCATAGCCTGTGGTTACTGCTGAGGCCCTTCACAAATGCAGTGACTAGTAGCCTAGGGGCTGGGTAAGTGTGTGGAGGAGAGTGAGCAGAGAAAGAAAGAAACTGCCCTTTTACCATCTCTGGAAGGGGGATAGACAATGGAACTGAGTTTCTGGGGCATTTGGTGACTTAGAGATGTGTCTGGTCTCCACAAGTCCAAGGCTCCATCAATATCACAAAGACACAGCGCACACCCACACCACTGTCCATGCCCACACCCACACACCCACTGTCCACGTGCACAACACCAGCCCCTGCGGCTTCTTACTTGGCTACTTTCTTGGCTTTCAGCCTGGGCAGCTGTTGTCCCATGTCCCCCAGAGGCTGCACCTTCCCATGTGAAACAGCAGGGCACTTGGGGGAGAGCCTGGCAAACACCGGGGATGCCAAACAGCCCCGTCTCAGGAACCTTCCAAGGGTCAGAGCCGCACGGGTCTTGGGAGGGGCCCTGGGCTGGCCATGAGGTCTTGAGTGGTCAACAGAGGTATCACTGCTCTCAGTGACTGAGGGCCCACTGTTGGCACCAGACCAGCTGGTTTCCCCCTTGGGCTCCAGGCCTGAAGAACTCTCCAGGGCCACTCGGATGGGCGAGGGGCAGATGGCAATGCTGGGCCGTCGGATGAAGCGGCTTGGTGAGGGAAAGGGCTTCCTGGGGGAGCGACAGGCCGGGGAGAAGGGACCAGAAGGAGAGGGAGGCACGCAGGTCCCTGTATATACGGCCAGGTGAGGGCTGGGAGCCAAGTGCTGACCTGGCTGTGGAGAAGGAAAAAAAAAAATTCAATGAGGAGTCTCCAGCCACCAGGGCTGAGGGTTCATCCTCAGCTTGTTTAACCTTCTTCCAGCGGCAACAGTGCCGACCTGCTCTGGCTGCCTTCTGGAGGAACTGATTTAAAGGTTACCCCGAAGTACCTGTGATAATGGTATAGCCAAACAATGCCTCTTGCCAGGACTCATTTGTCACAAACCAACCTTCTTCCAGTCCTGGGATGATGGAGTGTGACCATGTTGAACTTGGTTACCCCTCAACTCAAGTCTCCAAATGCCTTTGTCCGTTCTACCCTATGTCGCTTCTTCTTTCTTGTTGACCACAGGTTTAGACCTGGAGGCATTTGACACTATTTTGCTGTTGTTTGGTGTGTGTGTGTGTGTGTGTGTGTGTGTGTGTGTGTGTGTGTGTGTGTGTGTACTTTGCTGGGAATCTAACCCATGATTTGCCCATACTAGGCAAGTGTTTCGTCATTGAGCCATATATCCACCTGGAAGGCATTTAACGTTTTAACACAGCGCAGCACAGAGAGAGAGACCTGCAATGGTGCCCTACTGAGCTTCCATGCCTGACACCACAACCATCCACCTCCTGTGTCCACCCTGACAATGCTTTAAGGGCTGCAATCCTGGGACCTGCCCACACCTCTCCTCAGACTGTGCAAGGCAAGCTGGGGCAGGGGCTGAGTGTAGAACCTCAGAAGTTTGCAGTAGAGAGAGACAGGCAATTCTAGAGGAGGTGGTTCTGTGATTCTCAGAGAAAAAGGAAGTATCTCATTGCCTTGGCCACCATGGCCCCATAGTCCAGCGTGTTGGGGCAGAAGAGGAGGGTCTGGTATTGATTTACTCAGCTCAAGAAACCCAAAGGAACTTTGTCCAAGTTGAGCAACGGAATTAAAGCTGAGCTCTCCACTCAGGCTCTTCACTGTCACCTCTTCCTTTGCAGGCCACAAGAGTTGATGGGAGGAGCGGCTGGGTTCCTCCTGAGAGTCTGCTATTGTTACATACGACATGAAAGCCAGGCATGGGCAGAAGTTCTGAGGAGACGTGGGTGGTGTCTTAGGGATTGCAGAGCCACTACTGCTTCCAAGAGAGGCCTAGAAAGGATCACAATGAGAAACAAACCTTCTCTGCAATAACCACATAGCTCAGCCCTCAGACCCTCAGACTGAAGGAGGCTACTGACTTCAGAGTGAGGCCTGGTCTCAAGGTCACTCAAACGATCCAGGTCCAGTGTAAAGTGAGGTACACTCAGGGACCACTGAGAGGAATGAGCTCATTTGTTATGCAGCAATAGCAAGTTAAGACAATGACGAAATTTGCTTCTAGGCCTAGGTGCCTGACCCCAGAGCCCCCGGGGTTCCACTAACATGTGCTACTATCCTATTGCCTGTGTGGGTTCTATGTTCTGGGCGGGGTACCAGTGAGGTCCCTACTAAGTTCACGTCAATCTCACTGCCTTGGAAAGTTCACAAACTCCTGAGATCACCTCACCTTCGAGATAAGAAGTTTGAGGCTCCGGGAGATCAAGGGACTTAACCAAGACCATATGGCTTGACCATCCCTTTCTCCTCCTCTTTCCCTCCATCCCACTCCTTCCCCAGAACCTTCTCCTTTTCAGGATGAATGACAATGTCGTTGCCTTCCCTTCTCACTTACTTAGGCAGAGATGGTCCCTTCTGGGCAAACAGCCACTCTCCCAGTTGGTTTGGTTTCATTTGGTTTTTTGCTTTTTGTTTTTTGTTTTTCTAGTTCCTTCTCACAAGGAAGCCGTGAGTTCCTCCCACTCTGTTCCTGTTTGTGCTCTGTAACCCAGCCCTCTGCCAATGACATGAGCAGCAAAGCAAGTGGCATGCAAGACACGTGGTGAAGAAATGCGACAGGAAACAGACGAGCAGAACCAGATTCAGATTTGTTGTGAGCAGCTTGTTTTATTGTGCGAGGGAGCCCAAAGAGGGAGGGCGGGAGCATGAAATGAGATGGTACATTAACAGGCAGACACAATCACAGGATCTTTAATGGAAGGCAAAGCAGATGGTGCAGCATCTCTACTCATTTTGTTCCATCAGAAACCGGCTGAGAAATCAAAGACCTGTGGCCTCGTTCAGCATGCAAGGACCCAGGCCCCCTAATGTCCCTTCCTGTTGTGCCCATTCCCTCTTCCCTAAAAGCAAGTAAAGTTGGTCTCATAAGGAAAAGTCAGCATAGCTGAGGACATCATTTCTCTGGTTAGTAACCTCACTGAACACAGTCTGGCATAAGACCTTCCTAACTGGAAATTTCCTCGCTTCGGTTATAAAACTTGGGGTCACGGCTTCTGCTGGTCACTATCCTGTTACTAATCAGCCTTCTCTTAGAAGCTAGAGGACATAGAAATATATTGTATACCTCGAATATAACCTAAAGCTGTCTAGAGAGCGCAGAGGATGCTGAGAGAGTAGAGAAGTGAGATGGTTTGGGACAATCATGATTTAAATATTGCTAAGGTAACACCTAGACAAGAAAGAATAATGGGTGATTGTGTTGAACAACACTGACAGAAAAAAGCAGGTGCTTACTTCAAGATGATGAAGGGTCTAGGGAGTTCAACGATAATGGTGGTGATGGTGGTGGTGAAAGTGATGGTGGTGTTGATACTGATGGTGAGAATGACGGGGATGGTGGAGAAGGGTGATGGTGATAAGGATTGCTACTATGGTGGTGATGGTGCTGATAATAATGATGGCAGTGATGGTGCTGATGATGATAATGATATCGATGACATAATGGTGGTGATGATAATGATGGGGATGGAGATGATGCTTATGGTGATACTGATGGTAAAGATGATGGTAATCTGTGGTGGTGGTGGTAATGATGGAAATGGTACTGATAATGGTAAAGATGATGGGATGATGGTGATTGGGATGCGGTGATGATGGGGACTGGTGATGATGGTGGTGACAACAATGATGATGACGATGGCCGTGATGGTAAAGGTGAGGACTGTGATAATGAGAAGGTGGCAGCGGCCAGCATTTATTGAGCATTTGTGATGCGCTGGGCATGGTTCTAAGTGCTTTACTCTTATTTCCCTGCCCCTGGCTCTTGTATCTTTCACCTAATACCCATCACGAAAGTAATGATTTCTAAAAAAAAAAAAAAATCTAACAGGAAAATAGAATTCTACAAAGGAAATCCTAGAGCCTTATAGACTAATATAATCTATAATTATATAATAATATGATATAATATAGTTAAACTCCATGAGCAGAGAAGCTTGTTATGTGGTTAAATCCTAGTACTAAGAAATGAAGATGGTGTCTGAGAACGATTTAAATATAGCAATAATATTATCTAACTATTATTGAGATACAAATGGGCCCTGAGGGGCTACTGTTATGTTTGCTCCTAGTGACTAGTTAACGTGAGCCTCTGCCCCCATTAGAGCTGTGACAGCAGCCACAGATGCCCTTTCAACACCTCGGAATTGGAAAGAGCCCTCTGGCCCCTTTGCTACGTAGATCTCAGGACTTGAGCTGGCACTGTCAGACTCTGACACTAGGGACAAGGCAGGAGTGAGAGAGGAAAAGAGCTGACGTCTGGTGTTGAGGCAAAGGGATGCCTCACAGACATACGAAGTCCTCCAAGCTAGATGATGAATAGAACCTTCTAGGATGGGTGGTCCAGGCTGCCCGTTGGTCTTAATCATGTACACCAACTCCTTAGAGTCTCCACCCTTCTGTAAGCTAGTGGTTCTTACTTTCACCTCCCAAAGCATCATGGGACTTCCCTGTAATTCTACTGGCCACATCCTTGTCTTTCCTGTTAACTGTAAGTAGCTAATGGGGGAGGGGTTGTCTTTCTCCTCTCTTCTCCCCTGCCCCCTCCACCCCAGGCCCAGACTGCAGCACCTGGATGATGCCCAGCATGTAACAGAGGCTGACTATCACTGCGGAATGTTGACTGGTTGTGACACACAGAAGAAGACTTGTGCTGACTCCTGGCCCTTCTTTTTGTTTGTTGTCTGTTGACAGAGTCTTACTATGTAGCTCTGGCTGTCCTGGAACTTCTATGTAGACCAGGCTGGCCTCAAACTCATAGAGATCCGCCTGCCTCTGCCTCTTGAGTGCTGGGTTTAAAGGCGTGTGCCACCATGCTTGGCCTAAGCCTGACGCTTCTAACCACACATCTTCCAAAAGCTTCTCTCAAGCCAAACTATTCTCTCCCAATCTTGGCAGCTCTCACATGTTTAACTGGTAGTTCCCTAACCACACTCTGCCTCATGGTACAGCCATTTGCACCTACACCTTCATCAACCCCATGAGGGAAAAGACTACTTTGCATATTTTTATCCCCCGCGGTTCTTCTACTGATTCTTATAAAAATCAGTATTTAGGGAACATATGTGGGAGTATATGCCTTTAGTCCCAGCACTTGGGAGGCAAAAGCAGGCAGATCTCTGTGAGTTCAAGGCCACACTAGTAGATACAGGGAATTCTAATCCAGCCAGGACTACATATTAAGACCTTGCAAATATATACATACTTTTCTGGCCTCTACTTCTCTACTTGCGTGCACACGCGCTCGCGCACACATACACACACACACACACACACACACACACACACACACACACACATCATGGATTGTTATAGCAATCCAGAGTGAAGCCATTTCTCTTGTACCTTCCTTTGTATGGAAAATGTTCGGATCTTTATTTCTTCATTCACAGAAGCGAATGCTCACCGACTGTCTATTGCCTGTGACTCTCACTGGGGGCAGGACCTAGTGTCCCAGACACTGAGTAGATTCCCATGTATGTGGGGAAGAACCCGAAGCAGCACACTGTGGTCTTCCAGAGAATGAAGGACTCAGCAAGCACAAGCCTGGGGAGTGGGGTTGTAGATGGACAGGCCAAAGATGAACCGGATCTAGGCATGGATGCCCTGAGGAGTGCCTGAAGAACCCTGTGGTTCTAACACTCTAGCCACCACGCTGCTGGCGTGATCTCAGCTCATGTGAGGTGATCAGAAGGGGTAGCAAACTTTCTCCAGTTTCAAGCTTCTCTAACTTTCCCCCTAAAGTAGGCCAAACAGCAGGAGAGCCGGGTAAACACACATCCCCCAGGAGTCTTAGGAGGGCAATGCCTGAACCTGCAGAGCAGAGCATGAAATGACTTTGATGTCTCCAATGTCAGCCTTAAAAATTCATGCGCATTTTGCATTCCATTTCATAATATATTTATGGTTGTTTGAATGTAAATTTTTAAAAATTACCTAAATCTCCTCCTATTCTAAATATTCAAGTAAAATTGCTATCCTAGTTCCAGAGCTGATCTTCTGACAGCCTCTCTTCTCACAAATAACTAAGCAGAGAGGGCCTGTGAGTTGCTCAAGATGACATGGCTTGTGTTAGAACTCAACCAAGGTCTAAGAGGCGTCCTCCGAATCCAGAGCTCTTTCCATTCATTCATTCATTCATTCATTCACTCATTAGCTCATTTGTTCATTCATTCAGTCATGTAACACACATGTACAGAACTTCCTAATTTTGGGAATTAGATTTCAAGCAGTAAGTTAGATTTTTCCCTTCTCCACCTTCCACTCTGTTTATAATGGCTCATAACCTGAAGCTTCTGCCTGGGGACTCCAAAATTCCTCAAAAGAAAATTTAAAAACCATATCGGTGGTGCCATCTCAGAGGAACTCGTGGAACTGGGAAGTGTTTGTTCCCCTCTGGGGTTGGGATTATCTTGCTAGCAGGAAACCAATGACCATGAGCTACTTATATCGGCTTAGACAGTCTTCAGTGGTGTGGCCCTGCCCACCTCTCTCACCCTGCCTTGTACCATGTCCTCCTCACCTACCAGGCTCCATCCACCTGCTTTTCAGTTCACTCCAAACCCTTCCCCACATCTGGGGCTTTGTCCTTAGAGTTCCTCTCCCTATGGGGCCTTCTCCTTGCTTGGTCCACATCCCATGATGACTATTTCTCAGCCTCTGTTCCTCCATCACTGCTTCAAAGAGGTGCTAAGTCTACACAGAACACAACTTCCTTATCATGGTATCAGATTCATTTCCCTTATAACTTATTCAATAGGCTTTTAATCCTATCTTTAGTTAGCAATTCCTACAATTAACTCAATTCTATACCCTTCCCTGTATCCGCATATTTTTAAACAGATTCTGACATATTTTTACTAAAACAAATAGAGTCTATTTCCCTACTTCTTTCCCCCTCATGGACACGGGGTCTTATGTAGTCCAGGCTGTCCTCACATTTATTATGTATGTAAGCATGACCTTAATTCATAACGCTCCTGCTTTCGCCTCCCAAGATCTGGGATTGCAGGTGTGTACCACCCCGCTTGGTTCTATGTGGTGGTGGGGATTGAACCCATGACTCTATGCTTACAAGCAAGCACCCTACACACTGATCTGCATCCCCAGCCCTGTTTCTTCGCTCCCTAATCTAGGAGGAATCTGTGACTTTCTCTGGCCAAGAAAAGATGAAATGAGGCCATGGAAAGCCATATGCACTTCTACTTTCTCCCTCGCAATTCTGCCACCACCCTAAGGCCATGCCTGGGCAGGGCTGTTGGAAGAGAAGAGACACATGAAGCAGAGCAGACATGTCCCACTTATCCCAGCCCGAGCTTCGGTAAGCCAAAGTCCAGACACAGGAGGTAATCAAGCGAAGAACAACAGAGCCACCCAGATGACCCCTGTGTATGAACAATAAATGCTTACTATTGCATATCACTCTGGTTTATGGCCCAGTGCTGCACCATCAAGGCTACCTGACTGTTTAATTGCTTTGGTCAGTCCTGGACCACAAGCTCTATTAGAGAAGAACAATGTCATTTTTGTTCATCCATGCCCTGCACATAGAAGGAACTCAGTAAGTTTGTGGAATGTGTGCCGGTTCCTGCTTTAGAAGACTGTTCTCCTACACTGGTCGCTTTCTCTTTTGCATACAGGTATGTGGGGTTATTTATCCTCAAGAATAACCTTGTTGGCCTCAAAGTCATAGACTGAACTCTGTCTTCCCCTCGAACACTGAGAGAGCCTAGTATAGTAATAGAGAAAGGTAGCATCAAAGTCTATTGCCCAAAGGATATCTGATGTCCACAATCCTTCCTCCTGTGTACAAGCACCAGTGCCTTTGTTCTTTAACCAAAGAGATAATCTCAACAGGATAATTTCTCCTTGCCTCCTCTGGACTGAGTCTTTCATTCCCATAAGCTATTTATCCATACATTATACACAAGGGGATGGGAAAATAGAGATGTAACCGCGGCTAAGAACAAGCTTACTAGGAACCGTGTCCCTGCAATGCCTTCTTAGGCAGGTGTAACAGAGAAGACAAGGGATGGGCCTCGTATACAAGAGCCCTGTGGAGGGATCTCAGGTTGCTTTGGAAGTGGCATCTAAATTGAGAGGTGGGTTTGAGAAGTCTCGCAAAGCTATTCGAAACAAATACTCTTCGGAGAAGTAGCCTTGGAAGACGGACTGTCAGTTTCTTGATAAGGAAGTATATAATATAGCGTCTTTTTCCTATGCTTTTACCATACAAGCTCCCTAGAGCAATGTGGGTGGGCATGGCTACTTGCTCATGTGACAACCTTCTACCATCACCAGCCCTGCTCCTTGGTGACTTGGAATAGGAAAACAAAGCCATGTAACTCTTGGTCTAGAAGTCCACTCGACCCTACATTTTGCTGATGGAGAATGAACTTTCTAAAGACTAATCCTTAACGCTGTTGCCTCTCCCAAGCGCACATGCCCCACCCCAGGAATCAGAAACTCATTTAGGAGGCAGCTCCTTTCTGAGTAGGCTCCTGCGGTCCAGCTTGCTCATGACCTGGGTGATGTCCACTGTGTTGGCCGCTTCGCGAGCTTTTTCTTCCTCTTCCAACTGCCTCAGGATGACAGGGCTGGGGCTGGAGCGCAGGTGACGCCTCATAAACGGGAGGGTGGAGCTACAAGGAAAGAGAGATGAGTTCTTGATATAAAAATAGACAGCTTGTCTGGGGACACTGACACGTCATGCCAGACATGCCATGTGACATGCCTGGTGGAGGTTGGGGCTAGAATATCAGAATTGGGACATGACCCCTCATTTTGCCAGTGAACTTCAAGAGGACCTTCAGAACCATGCCCAACCTTCGTTATTTCCCCTCATGGAGGATGGGGCCACAGAGAGTGAGTTCAGCTGCCACCAGATTTCAGGTGAAGCCCCAGGAAGACTCTTTGGATGATGGTAGTGGTGACAGACACGCCTTCTACAGTGTTTAGAATTCAATATGTTGTGTCAATGCAAGGTCGTCAAGATCTCAATGCTCTCTCTGCAAGATCTTCAAAGAAGAGGGCATGGGGGGTTGGATAGTGGGTACAGCAGGGTTGGATGGTGGGTACAGCAGGGTTGGATGGTGGGCACAGCAGGGTTGGGTGGTGGGCACAGTGGGGTTGGATGGCGGGCACAGCAGGGTTGGATGGTGGGCATAGCAGGGTTGGATGGTGGGCACGGCAGGGTTGGATGGTGGGCACAGCAGGGTTGGATGGTGGGCACAGCAGGGTTGAATGGTGGGTACAGCAGGGTTGGATGGTGGGCCCCTGAGAGCTTGAGTCTTGAGGAAGAGTCATGCCTCAGAGTATGTGTTTAAAAAGACAAGGTGTAAGGGTGTGGAGATAGCTCCCTTGACAGCATACGGACCAGAACTTGATCCCCAGGAGCATGTAAAAAACCAATATGGTGGTACACAATTGTAATGCCAGCGCTGGGAAGAGAGACAGTGTGGAAAATGGGTGCTTGTTGGCCATTCATCCTGACCTACCCGATTAGCTCCAGGCCAAAGAGAGGCCCTGTCTCAAAAAATAGATAGATAGATAGATAGATAGATAGATAGATAGATAGATAGATAGATAGATAAAAGGAAGAAAAGGGGATGGAATAACACCTAAGGTTGTCCTCTGACCTTCACATATGCAGGGAGAGAGAGAGAGAGAGAGAGAGAGAGAGAGAGAGAGAGAGAGAGAGAGAGAGAGAGAGAGACCCAAAAGGCTGGCTGGCCCCCGTGGAAGTTTCCTCAGAGGCTTAGTGAGCTTCAGCCAACCTCCTCACATTCCATATCTCAGGACGAATTAGAAACTTATTCTGAAGCCAAATATGGATTTCTGTGACCAAACTGGCTACCACATTCTAGAAATCAGGACAAGGTTTGAAGGGCTTAAGGAACAGAGCCGAGACATGCAGCCTCAGGACTGAGGGGTGGGGTACATAGATTTGGGGAGCTAGCATTTCTGAAGCAACAACAGACTAAAGACAGAGGAGCAACCCCTAATTTCTGGACTGTGTGAGCCCCGAGCTCTTGTCTCTATGCAGAGAGGCAGAATACTCTCAAAAACAAACAAACAAACAAACAAAAAAACTGGGCACTAACTAATGCCACCAACTCTACCAAAGTTTGGAAGGCTTGCACCTTAACTTTTAAAAGGTTCGCTTCTACCTGTGAGCCAAGGAATGGGCTCCTCCCACTGCGTCCCCTCCTGGGTACAAGTCCAGCAACATGCAAGCATTCACACCTGTTCCCACCCCCAACAGGGTAACTGCACTCCCGGACTGTGATGTCCCTTGCCAAAGTCAAGTACAACCAGCAGAGGTCTCTGCCATCCATGAGGCACTCCATGCCCCAGCTGTACCCAGGAAGGAGCCTCTCTGAACTCCCATGCCTGCCCTAACTCATAAAACATTAGGACGAAGTGTGAGACAATCTATCTCCTAGCCCACCCCCACCCTTTCTGAATCTCTGGACTCACTGTGGCCTTTATTGGAGTTCCCAGGGCCACTGGACTCCTTTCTTTACTCAGTAACCTGTGAACAGTGCCACAAGCCCACTTCCTCTCACAGGACTGCTGCCCTCGAGGACAAGGTGGCACATTCTTTCATTAGCTCCTTTGATAAAGGGTGCTCACCTCCCTCCCCCACACACTTTGAACTGACTGGACCAAATATGGGCCCAGCACTGGCTGAACAAATAGGAGCATTTACTGACCACAGGGGCAGTTTCAAAATAAAGCCTCTGCCAGAATTCCCAGTTTTGTTTAAGCTGTTATTTCTTTTAAATCTTTTTTCCCCTGAGACAGGGTTTCTCTGTAGCTTTGGTGCCTGTCCTGGAACTAGCTCTTGTAGACCAGGCTGGCCTCAAACTGCCCCTGCCTTCCCCCACCCTGAGTATTGGGAATAAAGGTATGCGCCGCCACCACCCAGTTGTACTCTTAAATCTTTAAATAGTCTTTATGGCTCGAGTACCCCTCCCCATTTCCACCAAAAAAAAAGTTTAGTTTGTTCCTTGGAGTATAACATCACCCATTATCCCAGTGTCTCCATAAGACACTGGACGATAGAAATTACCAACTAGTTAACAGACTTCTAGAAAGTCGTCTCCAGAAGCACCAAGAACAGTTGGGGTGTTACTGTTTGCTTCTTTCAACCGTCTAGCCTTTTCTCTTGGTGTGCAAACCGCTCCCCCCCCCCCCCCGGTCTTGGAACAATTGAGATATGAAGGGTGTGCCTAAATTAGCTCCTATCCATCAGTTTGGAGGTAGAGAGGGAGGGTAATTTAAAAAAAAAAAAAGAGATGTTTCCACTTGTGATAGTCATAATTACCGGTCTGATAATCAGGGCCCTTTTAGAGCCGGAATCAAGGAAACAAAACTTACCGGAGGCAATTACTAAGGGAATCTTGCTGGAGGGTATTTCTAAGCAAATGAGGCCCACGATCACTGCACACCACTTTCCAGCCCCCAGCAATGCCAACGAGCAAATCTCCACTGCAGCCATTTGGCTACACGGGGCTCCTCATGTCTCTAAAGTAAACAGCAGGCGGCCAGCAATTAAAGAGACTCCACTTGCCTTCTCTTGGTGGTTTCCTGTGGCTCGATAGCTTTGGCCAGCATTTCTTTATAGATAGGAGATTTTAAATAGCGAGCATAAGAATCCTGAAGGGGAACGGAAAGAAAACAGTGGTGATGAGCCAGGGAGAGGGGATGCGTCCAATAGAGTGGAATATGGCTGCCACTTCCGAGTACTGTCCCCTGGTGAGACAGCAAGATAAGAGAAATCTGTTTCCCTGCATGAGGCATGCTCCGGAGATGCTGCCAGCCGTGGGTCTCGGGCGTGGAGCTCAAGACCAGGCAGGGCCAACTTGTCCCAGAAAACTCAGAAATGTACGTCCGTCCTTGGGATCACCCCAGTCCTACCTAATCATGACCTCCAAGGGTGGGGCAACCGCCAGAGTCTATAGGACCACAATTCATAGCCCCCCCCCCCAACACTAAAATCCTCAGAGCTGTGAGCCTGTAAAGCCAACAAGAGATACGAAGACATTAAACTCTCACCCTTAGTGGTTGTGGAGATAGAGCCCACTTCTACCCCATCGCCACCCACTTCTCCCTGGAGTTCAGGGTAGAAGGGTAAGATAGGACAATGCAAGATACCGAAAGGACCGGGACTTAGGCCTCTCTTATGGGGGTACTTCCTAGGAGCTGAGCAGGGTAGGGAAGTTACTACCTGAAAACTCCACTCTCAGCTAATACAGGCAATGCTCACCACGGCATCCCAGCAATGGAGAACAGTCTCAAAGGTTTGTTAAATCCTAGAGACTAGTTGGTAGTAGTAGCGGTTATGAGAAACAGGGTGGAATCTGGGAATAGGGATAACGAGGCCGTCGGGTCACGTGGAACTTGTCACCACAAGAAATGGCCTCTAAGAGACGTAGCATCAACTCCAGACACACAGCGTTCTTTTGTAAAGAACCCACGCAGACATCCATCCATCCACGAGAAGCCTCCGCTTCATCCTGGCCAGTGTGCACGTGTGGTGAGGAGGTATGTGAATCTGTGCACACACACGCAGTAGTTGACACCAAGCGTCTTTCTCGACCCTTCTCCACTTTACTTTGGCAACGCGTTTCTTGCTGAGCCTGGAGCTCATCTGCCTTGGGCAGGGGGAGAGCAAGCCCCTGGGATTCTCCTGTCTCTGTCTCCCAGCTTTTGACGTGGGGTGCTGGCCACCGGAACTCAGCTGGGAGTTTTTGCGCAGCCAGCAGGATGGCACATTGAGTAATTGCCACCAAGGTTGGTGACCTGAGTCTGATCCTAAAATTCACCTGGGGAGCCACCTCCCCAGGCTCTGCAAGCTACATTTTTAAGAGTCAAAAACACAAATTTAAAATGCATTAAGGAAGCCAGGCGGTGGTGGCACACGCCTTTAATCCCAGCATTCGGGAGGCAGAGGCAGGCGGATCTCTGTGAGTTCGAGGCCAGCCTGGTCTACAAGAGCTAG
>NC_022014.1:72330088-72334785 GCF_000317375.1 Microtus ochrogaster
AAAAAAAAAATGCATTAAGGAGGACTATTTTAAAGAAACCTTGTTGTGGATCTTCTAGTATGAAAAAACGCAGGGAGACCCTGCCGGTGAGGAACGGATGACGGACTCTGATGAAGGCTGTAAGCGGTGACGGCTTAGGGGAAATGCATTACTTTCTCACGTTAAGGGAATAAATCCAAGAAAGGATGGTGATCAATATTTACCCATTCCTACCAATGAACACCAGATAACAAAAGCACTGGCAGCACCATGCCACAAGGGAGACTTGCTATAATGAGAAGTCAGCAGAGTGGGAGAAAGCCTTGACTTGGGGTATTGTGCAGCCAGCAGGATGGGACACTGAGTAACGGTGATTGATTGCCACCAAACTGAGTCTGATCCTGGGGTTCACACGGTGGAAGGGGAGAACAAACGGACCCCACGCACACAGTCAATTAATTTTCAAATTTTAAAAAAGAATTAGGCATGTCTGGGCCAGGATGACGGCTCAGTGGCTAACGGTACTCGCCAACAAGCCTGATGACCTGGAAATTCATCTGGTGGAAAGAGAGAACACAAAGTTGTCTTCTGACCTCCACACACACGTATGTGCATGTACGCATGCACACACACGCACACGCACACACTCACACACGCACACTCAAAGGAATGGGAAAAAATTAATTTCTTGGAATTTTTTTCAGAAAGTTATTTTCTCTCAGATTCATGACAATTCCTTGGAAGTTTCCACCCTGCTACTGTCTCACTAATGGTCCAGAAGCTACCTGAATTCTCAGGTTTTCCTGCCAGGCCTCTGGCTCTGTCAGAGCAGAAGCTGGCGCCTATCTCTGTCCCCGCTGAGAGCTTAGGCCAGCCAGAGTTGGAAAAACCTCCCCGGGGATCTTTTTGGAGACAAGCTGTCTTGCTCTGCATAGAGACTGTGCCTTATAAGTTTTCAAGAGCTCACAGCAATTATTTTCATCTGTCTTACTGTCGCTGATACTACCTGCAACCTAACCGCAGAACAAGAAGCCCGTAGACATAGACACACTGCTTCTATGGTGATGTCCAAGGCCAGAGGCTAGGGGGTCAAGCAAGGTCTCGCCCGAGGATAAGAGAAAGAACCAGCAGGCCACTCTACCTCATGGGATCTGCAGAGCAGTTTCCACACTCACTCCCCCGCCCTTCCCACATCCGAGGATCTTTCCCGGTCTCCCAGCATCCTCAGCACAGGCCTGCCTACCTTCTTCATGAGCATATAGATGTGCGTTTGCGCTGCATCCAGCACGTAGCGGTGGGGATGCCTCAGCCCCTTCACGGTGATGTCCATGGTTTTGCCATCTATGTTAATCCAACGTCTTGCACCTGGCGCCAGGAACAGCCTCAAAAGAGAAGGAAATGTCCAGCAAAGGAGCTAACTAGGGTGCACATGTACAAAGGGTAAAGGGCCCACACAACAGGCTCAGGTTAGCTAAGAAACGCTGAAGAGTCTGAAATTTGCCCATCAGTTTTTCCCAGAAGCCAGAGTAAGGTCATGGCAGCCTTGGGAATGGAATGTTTAACCTTGACATTCTAGGAGAGCAAGTCAGAAGCTGGTGGGGTAGACCTAGGTGGGTGAGGCCTTTGCAATTTGGGGGGAAAGTCAACTTCTAGAGGGGCTAGAGAAATAGCTCAACAGTTAAGAGCACTTGCTACTCTTGCAGAGGACTGAGCATTCAATTCCCAGAACCCATATCGGGTGGCTCAAAATTACCTGGAACTCCAACTCCAGGGAAGTCCAGAACCCAATTTTGGATCCTGCAGACATTTAAACATACACACACACACACACACACACACACACACACACACACGCACGCACGCATGCACGCACACACACACACACACACACTTAAAAATAAAATATTTTTAAAAAAAATCCACCTCCAGCTTAACCTTCCTCCTTACTCACTGATATCCTAGGGCCAACCTGAGACCTCCAAAATGGCGTTCCGAAACCTCTGCTCTCCCATGGCCCACACTAGACAAGTCTGATGATGAATCTCAAATGGTGAGTAGCAAGGGAGGATAGCCATAACCCCAGTTCCCGGGGTGTGGCTGTCTCAGCATCCAGGCCAGCAGCCCTAAGACTGATCGAGTTTTTCAAGTCCTAATAGCTCGGTCTAGGATTTGACACAGGGGCATCCCCCAGGTTACAGATTAGAAAGACTCACGGGGCATTTGCCCACACTCCTAAGCTATACATCCAAATTTTGTCAATCAAACTAATATTTATGTAAGTGGAGGCCCAGGTGGTGGGAAGCTGACATGCTGTGAGGCTAGCAAGCCACCTCCTAGCTGAGTTTTAACCTTAGGAGCTATGGGATGTCGTGAACCAGGCACGTGCGTGCTGCTCACCCCCACCCTTGCATCTCATGGGACACCTCCCTGTGGGTAGCTAGCCAGCTAGGAGAACACACAGGTCTCCAAGGAGAAACAAAAAATCTGCTCTTCTCTGGAAATCTCACTCCTTTCTGAAATGTGGGCTGGTCCATCTGAGTCATGAGAAGGGAGGACACGGAGGAGAATATCGGGTCCTTGGGTGGAAAGGGCTGGCTGAGCCGCTGCCCAAGGATCAGTAACAGAAGCCAGAGCTGCCAAGGGCTGCTTTCCATCCCGTGGGGAGAAACCTGGGGGACCAGCGGCGCATGTGAGTGGGAACTAAAAACACTGTGCCCTCAGAGCCCTAGACTGGTGGGACCGTTAGGGAAAGGACCATAGCAGGACAAGGGTACACACAAGCTCCTAGGATGAAGGCCAACAAGGGTAGGACTGTCGCGTTCCACAACCTCCCCATCCTCTCCACCTGGCCCTTGGGAGCAGATCTACCACAGTGAACCAGCCTGGGCTCTGGGGTGACTTAGAAGGGCAGGGCTAGACAGGGATATACTGTTCCTAGAGCCATGAGTGGGGGATAAGGTCTGTGTACACTCACAGTCTCACACACGGGAGACGTCCCATTCCCTTAGTGTCGATGGCTTGTCGAGTAGATTCTCCATACGTCCCCTCTTCTCTCTCTCTCTCTCTCTCTCTCTCTCTCTCTCTTTCTCTCTCTCCACTCTCCTACACATACACACACACACACACACAACAAAACCAGGGAAAGTCAAACACAAAACACAAAAATTTGCACTGTGGTAGACTGTGGTGGCGCACGCCTTTAATCCCAGCACTTGTGAGGCAGAGGCAGGTGGATCTCTGCAAGTTTGAGGTCAGCCTGGTCTACAGAGCAAGTTTCGGGACAGGTTCCAAAGCTACACAGAGAAACCCTGTCTCAGAAAACCAAAAACATTGCACTGTGGTTCTGGGTAGCTTGCTTTCATTCATGGACAACAATCCCATAGGAACAGGAGAATGTCACTGTCCACCTCACTTGGGTTCCTTCAGAGAAACCCTCAAATTTCCCAAACCTCAGGGAGGAGTTTATGAAATGGCAGGGCCAGTGGTTGGTGCTAGCCAGAGCCCAGGCAGCCACAGGATGTGAGAGCCAACCCTCAGCCCCATTCCACCCCCACCCACGAGGGAGGCTTTTCCCCAAACACAGCTAATCCTCACTTGTAAATCTCCTCGGCTTTCTCCTTGACCTTGGACTGATCTCCGTACTTCAGGTCCTCACAGGCTTCCCAGAATCCCAGGTTCTCCCCTGCACAGGGAAGGCAGGTCCACGCAGATGAAAGCCAGGCAGGAAGTGAGTGGGGAGAAGAGGAGATAAAGATAAAGGTCAGTGGGCACAACTCACTTGTTGAGCATCTTCCGGCAAGACGAGACACTGAGCACCAGCACAACAAACACCAGTGTCACTCGAGACAGGGAGCACTTCTGGGGTGTGGGAGGAGTTGGGACCCAGCAATGGTTCATTTTATGAGTATCCTCTGTCAAAAACTGGACTGGCCTCCACCAGGCTTGAAGCAATTATCCATTCACAGAGTGGATGCTATCCTGCCCTTCAATAACACACAGGACAGAGCTAATAATCCACCCCCTGGGTTGTCATGCCCTTCTTCTAAATGGACATTTGTTTGTTTATTGGGGAGGGCACAGGTGTGGAGGTTAAAGAACAAAATTGTGCAGTAGGTTGTCATCATCATGTGGGGGTCCCAGGACTGACGTCATCAGGCTTAGCCCCAAGAGCCATCTCACCAGCAGTTCCCATACTCTTCGTGGATGAGAGTTTCTCTTTAGCAAACCCTTCCTGAACAGTTCACGCGGGCTCGTAATTATCTATGACTCCACTCTTGAGCGTCCTGCCCTCTGCCGTGTTTCATTCCGTGTGACTTCTCCTGCTTTATTTGACTGTGCACAGGGACCCCCACCTTCTGTATTCATTCCCACGCATCTTCCAGGCAAAAAGTCCTTGGAGTCTTTGACAGCTGATGGTATGGGATGCTTACAGGACACATGGGTACAAAGGGCACCCAGTGTCACAAGAACCAGAGGGATCTTGTTCCTCAAGACTGAGAGAGCGAAGAAAAAAACAGACCCTCGAAATCCTTGATCTTTTCCCAGTTTCACAATCATTCCCCAGTCATTCAAATACGTTGGTAGAGTGGTTCCAAGTAACTGAGAGATTTTTACCTGAGAAAATAACAATAGTGTCACCAATGAGTGTGTGTGTGTGTGTGTGTGTGTGTGTGTGTGTGAGAGAGAGAGAGAGAGAGAGAGAGAGAGAGAGAGAGAGA
>NC_022014.1:72335395-72356708 GCF_000317375.1 Microtus ochrogaster
AAAAAAAAAAAAAAAAAGGAACAGAGAATCTCTTCATTAGTGTCAGCTAGTCAGCTACCAACTGCTTATCTGAGGGAGTCTCAACTGGGATATTGCCTCGATCAGACTGGCCTGCAGTGTGTCTGTGGGATACTTTCTTGACTGATTATTGATAAAGGAGGGTTCAGTCCACGTGGCCATTCATGGTTGGATAGGCCCTGATTGACTAAGAAACATAGCAGGACAATGGCCTAGAAGCCAGTCAGTTACACGGCGTTCCTCCATGGTTTCTGTCCTCAGTGCTGGGCTGTGGCCTCGAAATGTGAACTCAATAAACCCTCTCTTCCCCAAGTTGCTTTTGGAGGTAGTTTTTACCACAGCAACAGAAAGAAGACTAGAATACCATGCGATGCGGCATGAACGAACCTTGAAGGCACGATGGTGGTCTTAACGACAACGGTCCCCAGGGAGAGGCACTATTTGATTTTTTTGGTTTTTGTTTGTTTGTTTGTTTGGTTTTGGTTTTTCGAGACAGGGTTTCTCTGTGGCTTTGGAGCCTGTCCTGGAACTTGCTCTGTAGACCAGGCTGGTCTCGAACTCCCAGAGATCCGCCTGCCTCTGCCTCCCGAGTGCTGCGATTAAAGGCGTGAGCCACCATCGCCCGGCCGAGAGGCACTATTTGAAAGGCTTAGGAGGCCTAGCCTTGTTAGAGCAAGTGTCACTGAGGGTGGGCTTTGAGGTTTCAGAAAGCCCATTGCAAGCCCAGAGTCTTTCTCTCTTCCTATTGCCTGTGGATCCAGACGTCAAACACTCACTACCTCTCCAGCCTGCGGGCCTGTGGGCCACCAGGCTTCCCATCATGATGACAATGAACTAAACTCCTTCTGAAACTGTAAGCAATCCTCAATTAAATGTTTCCTTCATAAGAGTTGCTGTGGTCATGGTGTCTCTTTAAAACAACAGAACACTAAGACAGAAGTTATGTGAAACGGGTCAGCTACAACGGGACTAATTCTGTGTTTACAATTGCAGGAGGTGCCTAGAGCAATCAATCTCACAGAGACATGCAGAGAAATGGAGGAAACTGTGGGGTGGGAAGATGGGGAGTTCATGTTTCATTGAATTTCATATTCAACTTGGCATGATGAAAAGGTTCAGAAAATGTGGATTCACTTCCTAGTCACCGAACTGTGCACTTAGATGGTTAAGATGGTAAATTTCATGTTACATATTTTTCCTAAGAAAAAATTTAAGCGAGGAGTTGGGGAAATAGCTCAGTCTGTAAAGCAACTGTCTTAGAAAGGTGAGAAACGGGATTTGAATCTCTAGAACCCACCCAACGCTGAGTGGCCATGGCAGCCTGCCAGTAAACCCACTGTTCGGGACATAGAGAGAGCTGGATAGCCAGGTCCGTGAGACCTGGGTTCAACTGAGAGCCCCTGCCTTGATGAATAAGATGAAGAGAGATCAAGGAAGAATCCTGAGGCCACCCTCTCAGGCCTCGACACTCAAGGGCAGGGATGTGTATAGGCACCCCACACATATATACACACAGGAACACGTATGTACACACTCATTTAAAAACATTAAACAGCCGGGCGATGGTGGCGCACGCCTTTAATCCCAGCACTCGGGAGGCAGAGGCAGGAGGATCTCTGTGAGTTCGAGACCAGCCTGGTCTACAGAGCTAGTTCCAGGACAGGCTCCAAAGCCACAGAGAAACCCTTTCTCAAAAAACAAACAAAAAAACAAAAAAACAAAAAACAAAAAACATTAAACAAACACATTAAAACAATACAAGAATGTTCACTGCAGTATTCATGAATCCAAAGGTCAATACAATTAAAATTCAGGAGTTGGAGAGATGGTTCTACAGTTAAGAGCATTTTTGCTCTTTCAGAGGTCCCAAGTTCGATTCCCAACACCCACATGGCAGCTCACAATCATCTATAACTCCAGTTCCAGGGGACCTGATGCCCTCTTCTGGCCTCTGTGAGTCCCAGGCATGAACATGGAGTACATATATATATTTGCAGGCAAAACACCCATATTCACAGAATTTTTAAAAAATGAATAAATCTTTAAAAAACAAATCCTAAAATCCCCATAATCCGATGAGGGATGAGCAAAAGTGGTACGCATGCTCATACAGTGGAATTTGTTGCAGCCCTACGGAAGTGTGCAGCATGCTAAACAGGAAAGGGTCACATATTGTAAGATCCCCAACGTAAAAATAATGTAGTACACTCAGACTGATATGGACAAGGAGAGCAAAGGGTGGCAAGCTGGCCAGGGGCGAACAGGAAATGACGTATAGGGGGATGAGGTGTTTCTCTCGAAACTGTTCTAGATTAGCTAGAGCTGGCAGTTGTACAGCTCCGTGAATGTATAAAACAAAACCAAATAGCAACAAAACCACTGAATTGGGTTCAAGGTGCTGGGGAACATAACTCCAACACTTCAAAGGCTGAGGCAGACGAATCATGAATTCAGGGCCAGCCTGGACTACACGGAGACCTGCTGTCTCAAAACAAAACAAAAAGAGAAATTAAGAACACTTGGAAGACAGAGGCAGGGGGATTTGGACATCAGGATCATCCTCAGCTACTCAGTGAATTTGAGGTCAGTCTGGGTTACGTGAAACAATATTTTAAGATGGGAGGGGATAAATTTCGCACTGACCATACCTAAATTTTAAGCTTTTAATTAAAAAAGAAAATTACTTGTTTCTACTGCACATTCACACATGAATCCTTATGAATCTCCTGCGGAGACGTCGATAATATGGTTTCGAAGATGCAAGGAAATTTTTCAGAATGCTTGATTATTAAAGAATGGTGGAGAAGCTCAGCATGCACTTTATATATTGGTCACTAGATGGCACTATTTCCCCTTAGTCACCGGGCGCTAGCCACACACACACACACACACACACACACACACACACACACACACACACACACTCCTTTCCACTCTTTTCTGAGGGTTAGTAGATTAAGCAATTAGGATTGATTACAGAGAATGATCTACAGCGATCCATGTTCTAATGCAATGTTCTGTGTGGAGTCGTCATCCAGACTAAAGGCACATCTAGTAAGATTTCCTTCAGGAGCAGGCCCATAGTCCTGGAGTACAAACCCAATCAAGGCGCTCCCAGGGGTGGGACCCCATAAACAGACAAATGAATCCCATAAAAGCCAGTATTTCAACAAAGGTGGTGACGGAATTGAATGTGTAGTTGTTTCTAATCTGGCCTCACCGTGTTTCCAGATGTTTCTCAGTAGATGAGACATTCAGAGACAGACCTCCGCTAAAGTCCACACCCTCTGAAGGCCCAGAAGAAACCATGGCAGGGTACACTGTGTGTCTCAACCACTGTGAGTCACCTGCAGAACTTTCTAGACCACAGGGATTGCAGCTCAATCCAATTTAAAAAGGCGTCCCTGGACTGGGTCTAGGTAAACATGAGTTTAAGGACATCCCTGCAGGACTGTGAGGTGGCTCGGTGGTGAGGAGTGCTTATAGCTCTTCCAGAGAACCTGGGTTCAATTTCCAGCACCCATATGACCACTCACAACCCTCTGCAACCCCAGTTCCAGGGAAACATGACAACCCCTCCGGCCTCTTTGGGAATGGCATGCACATGGTATACAGACATACATGTTGGCAAAACACTCACTCATATAAAGTAAAAATAAAGTAAATCTTTTTTTAAAAAAATGTTGGGTTGAATCTGCAGAACCTCTAAGATAAAAGCAGTAGGGCTGGGAGAGAATCTGGGGAAGCTAGCTCCCCTGCCTTCCTGACCTCTGAGTTGTATTGACAAGAGGGTAGAGGGTCAGAGGTCAGGAACTGGGTTAAAGGGACTCTGAGCAAAGAAATGAGGGAAGCCAAGAAGGGATGGAGCTCTGGGAACTGTGAATGAGATTAATGCAGATTCTAGAAATGTGACCCCTGTCCCCTCCGGACTGCAGTGTCCTTCTGAGCCTATGGAGAAGGAACGGTGTTGGACCCAGATAGGACTCTTACATCTGGAAAAGCAAGAAACCCTAGTTAAAAGCCTTCACAAGACATGGGAACACCCACTGGGAAACCCTAGACTGGACATTAAAGGGACAGTTGCTTTAAAAATTAAAAAAAAAAAACCATCAGGTTGGAGAGGCAGCTCAGTTAAGAGTGTTGGCCCAGGGCGCAAGAGACCCTCAGGACCTTCGCATCTCAGGACCCTATTAAGCCAAGCGGAGTGTCTCATGCCTGTAACACCAGCACCTGGGAGGAAGTCGGGCCACTCAAGAATTAAGGGTCACCTTCAGCTACATAGAGAACTCAAGCTAGCTGGGCTATATGGAATCCCGTGGGGGTGGGGGAAAGGAAAGAAAAGAGAGCTCACCACTAAATTCCTTCTTGAGAAAGTACTGGAAGCTCTGTCGACCCTTGGGATCTCGAATCAGCTCGCTGAAGTTGAAGGCCCACCGCTCGACCCGCATCTTAGTTGGAACCTCCACCCTGCAAGGACGGTGAGAGGTTAATGCAACAACACTCCCTGGGAGACAGGAGCTGCGCTAGGGGCTGATCTGGGTGGGAGCGATGGGCATCAGCCTCCACCCACCGGCATGAGGTCCTTAGCCAACGTTGCCACCTGCTCTCAGTTTTGCTTTACCCTTCAACCTCTGCACAGACACAACCCAAGTAACCACTTGCCAGGGAGATGCAGCCTCTAACAAGTCTCCCAGAGGTCGCATCCAAGATGTGGCCTCCCAGAAGTGAGGGAGGGCCACCCTGTGGAGCCCTGTGCCAGAAACCTTCAGGGGCAAAGAACTCAGACTGAAGACCACCTGTGAAGGGGTCAGACTGCCACCTTCAAGCCAGGATATGATGGAGGAAGGTCATTGGTTAAAAAATAAAGAAACTGCTTGGCTGGCCCTCATAGGTTAAAACATAGGTGGGAGGAGTAAACAGAACAAAATGCTGGGAGGAAGAGGAAGTGAACTCAGAGACGCCATGCCCCCCTCTCCCGGGCAGATGCGATAGCTCTGCTCTCTGAGGCAGACGCGATCAAGCTCCAGCCCAGGATGGACGTAGGCTAGAATCTTCCCCGTAAGCGCACTTCGGTGCTACACACTTTATTAGAAATGGGCTAGTCCAGGTGCGAGAGTTAGCAGAGAAGAGGCTAGATATAATGGGCCAAGCAGTGTTTAAAAGAATACAGTTTGTGTGTTGTTATTTCGGGGCATAAGCTAACAGGCGGCCTGAGTGCTGGGGACGCAGCCCTGCCGCTCCTATTACTACAAGGATAGAGCTCCAGTGGCATACTGGTGAGAGATGCTGTGGTCACAGCCAGCAGCCAGGCACCTGTCACTACCCAAGACTTCCCTTTCCCCCTAAAAGTACATGAATGTTTGTGATCGCTGCAAAGCTAGGAAAGCCCGAATGTCCTTCGGTGGACAGACGGACGGGCAAGCAGCATAGCCACACAGGGAACATCCTTTATCTGTAGTTGAAACAAAACGCTGATGCATGTTATGACGTGGACAAACTTTGAAAGTCTAGTGTGGAGCGAAAAGTGCCTAACAACAGACCCCATAACCTAGGAGTTCATCTGCAGGAAAAAACAGGAGAACACAGATAACCAGGATATAAATTGACTAAGGATCATCCAAGGAGGCGCTTGAGGGAGGGGTTGACACTAAAGGGCACAGATTTCTTTTAAAAATAATTGTAGTAGGGATTACACTACTTTGTCAATATAACAAAAATTTAATTGTATGCTCTAAATGGATAAATTGTATGACATATGAGTTACAACTCAAAAATGAAAAAAAAAATTGAGACGGGGCTTCACATATACTAAGTTGGCTTCGAGTTTGCCATATAGTTTAGGAACCTTGAATGTCGGATCCTCCGGCCTTCCAAGGGCTGCAATTATAGGCGTGCACCATCATGCCTGGTTTATACTGTGTGTGGGTTGAACCCAGGGCTTTGTGAATTCTAGGCACTTACAACCTAAACTACAATCCGTCCTAAAAAAGAAGCACATTTTGGGCTGGGGAGATGGCTCATCATGGAAGTATGAAGACCGGAGTTTGGATCTCCATGTAAAAATGAGGCAGCTATGGTAGCCACCTATAATGGCCTCTCTTCGGAGGCAGAGACGGGATCCCCAGGGGAGGCGAGCGAGCTAGAGAGGCCAAAACTGGAGACCATACCTCAATGACTAAAATGTCGATGGGTCAGGGGAATACCTGACTCAACTTAAGGCCTCCATACACATGAGCGTGTGTACCCATGCACATAGAAACACTCCTCCACACATGCAAGCGCACACCACACACACACACACACACACAATATAAGCAGATCCATTAAAAACCCAACATTTGAGATACGTACAGTTTGGCATTTAAATCCCAGAACTGGGTATCGTCTGTTATCCAAGGATTGCTCGGGAGGCAGCCTGACATGATGGCGTCACTGGATGAGAACTGCTCACTGTACTTGACAATTCTGAAAAGCAGACAGAAGAGGGCCCCTAGCAATGCAACCCAGAGAGACCAGATAACCCTTCGGCTAGTTGTCCAGCATGGCATCTCTTCCGGCATTGATTTAGCCTCTGAGAAACGTCCAACAGCTCCTGGGACAGGCAGCTGTTTGGAAAGACCTGTTCTGTTACACTTGGGAAGTAATGCTGTTGTCCCCCAATCCTGTTCCCTGGTCAATTTTCTGTCCCCAGTTCAAGCGTGGCCTTTTCATGTGTCATCAGATTTTACATTCCAAAGTTGACTCGGTTTGTCCGTGTCTTGATGGCCATCATAGAAGCTGTAACTGCCACAGATAAGCCAAGGCCACTGACCCTGTGGATTCCTCCTCTGGCAGGATAACACCTGTGCTTAGGAACTTCAAGTCACTACCCAACCCCTTTAGGACCTCAGTGGATCCTTAAGTAGGACCTTCTGAGTTAATGCATTGCCTGATGTCTATCTGGGTGTGAGGAAGGACCATGGGTTCCTGCCACAAACTCTGCCCACAGCCACAGCCACTCTTTCAGGGAGGATGTCACATTTTTTTTTAAACTGTGAATTGGGGAGGTGTGAAACCTATTCTTTCAAGAACCTGACCCTTGGCCTAGAACTGGAAGTAAGCGCGGACAAAACACGGTTCACTGGAACCTAAAGTCCTTCCAACCACGGCTCGTCACATTCGACTTAAGCAGACATTCTCTCGCGCAGCTGTTGCTCACGCTTTAGCTTTAGCAAGGCCAACAAATCGGGGACATACCCTCCAAGGGACACTGAAGACTTCACTGTGGACCTCATTAGGGCCTGTTGGTAATACATGATCTGGAAGAGAGACGGTTGTTAGATGTCTGTGGCTATTGGTCATGACTGTCCTCTTGACAGGACCTGCAATCCCCTGGGAGACACACTGGGCATGTCTATGAGGGGGTTCTGGATTGGGTTGAGATGGGAGGATCCCTACAGGTAAACAGCACCTGTCGGGCCAGGACTGAGGAAAACGGGAAAAGTCAGCTGGGCAGTCACATGCATCTCTGTTTCTTGACTGTGGATGTCATGTGACCATCGCCTCCTGCTCTTGCTGCTGTGCCTCCCCCACCCACAGTGGGCTGTATCCCCTAAAACTGTGAACCTGAGCAAATCCTTCCTTCCCTAAGTGACTTTTATCATAGCAATGAAAAAGATGACTAATGTGATCTCCAAGTCCCCACCCTTAAAGGCCACGACATTACACACAGATCCAAGAACACAGGTCATTTATCTCTATCAACAGTGTGCTCCACCCCTTCAAGTCAGCCACCTCAGTGACAACAAGGCTCAGGCCCACACCTCAGACTCCTAGTTAGCATCTTCCTTAACCCATCATGTATCAGTTGAGAAAAGTTGACAGCTGGAAAAAAATGCCCCAAGGAACACTGAAGTGAGATACGGAGATACATGCTTAAGTCCTACAGAGACCAGCCAAAACGTCGAGTCCAGGACAGATTCCAGATGGATTTGTGAGAGCAGGGTCCAGCTCAGGGATGTGGACACTCCTCCCTGACCATCCCTCGCATGTGTGGCTTCAAGGACATTTCATATCCTGAGAGTCGGCATTTACCCCATTCCCACTTTCCCAAGGATCCTTTGCTGTTCGTTAATTGAGAAGCAGTTGTCTGAACACTACACATGGATTCCATTTCATTACTGAGTGGGGAGCAACAAGCCAAAGTACCCATAATTTGTTAGAAGATTTTAAAGTCAAGCACCACTGGCAGTGGAGACTAATTACCTCTTTTCTGACAGCAGTGATCGTTTGTTTCTGGAAAACAAAGAAGAAAATCCATTAAATCGGCACCATTAAATCCACACAGTTCAAATGTCCATCTGAAAAATAAAAACATTCTTCATGAGAAAACTACCCACCTTCTCACACTCAGAAAGTAGCATCTCCCCAGCAGCCACCTCCACCCCTCTCCACCCCCCTCCAGAAAGCCACTAGAGATGTGTGGGCCAAGGGAAGGAATTTACCACTGTATCTTCCTTCCTAAAAACCAATGTGAATTAAGGGCCACATTTGGGGCTGGCCCGACTCTCCTGTTGTATCTACAGAAACAGCTGAAAACTGGGCGATACCAAGGGAAACCCCGTGCTGAGATGGCTCAGTAGATGACAATATTTACCATCCCAAGACTGACAACCTGAGCTTGATCCCTAGAACCTACGCAAAGATGGAAGGACAGAACTGACTCCACGAAGTTATCCTCTGACCTCCAGAGAAGCCATGTGTTCCGGTTGGTTGGTTTGTCACCTTGACACAAGCTAGAATTATCTGAATGGAGGGAGCCACAACTGAGAAAAGGTGTTTATCTGATTGGCAAGACTTGTAGACAAGCCTGTGGGGTATTTTCTTGATTAATGATTAATGTGGGAGGGCCCAGTCCATTGTGAGCAGTGCCACTCCTGGGGTGTAAAAGAAAGCAGGCTAAGCAAGCCATAGAAGCAAGCATTCCTCCATGGCTTCACTCCAGCACTCCTGCCTTGAGTTGCTTGCTGCCTTGACTCCCCCCCAGTGACGGACTATGACCTGAGAGACTTAAGCTAAAATAAACTCTCTTCTCCCCACGTTGCTTTTGGTCATAGTGTTTCATCACAGTAATCAAAACCCTAAGACACCATGGAAAGTGTCTTAGACACGCACGATAAAAATAAATAAATGGATGGATAGATAGATAGATAGATAGATAGATAGATAGATAGATAGAAGGATGGATGGATGGATGGATGGATGGATGGATGGATGGATGGATGGATATATGGATGGATGGATGGATGGATGGATGGATGGATGGATGGATGGATGGATGGACGGACGGACAGACAGACAGATAGATAGGCATTGTTAGTAAGGGAAGCCACCTCTCACTGAGACATAGAAGGAGGGATGAAGATGGAAGATGGAGAGTCCAGCATGGACCTTGGACATTTGTTTTTCTCATTAGGAGGAGTTTTTGAATGAATTGCGAAATTCACTCTCAGGCGTTCATAACAATTTGACTGACACCAAAAACTGAAAAAAATAACATAGCCATGTTTCTAAAAATCACACAATTAAAAAAAAAACAATAAAAAACACAGCCAAGTCTCAGAGCTGGGCTGTAATGTGGGAGACCACATTGGACCCTGTGCCCTTGTGGAAAGCAAGCTCACGTTCATGCTGGGGATCAGCCACAGGGCGTTCCCTGGACCTCCTGAGTAAATACAGAGAAGGATGGGTCCACAGCAGGCTTCTCATTAGGCTCTTGGGAGCCCCTGAGACACTCAGATCAATCTCCAGCTGAAATCCCCCAGCAACAGGCTACCTTCCTACCCCGTGCAATCCTTTGAAGTTGGGCACCGTGGGAATTCCAGTGTTGGTTTTCTTACATGTGGTTATGTCCAGGGGCTGTTTGGTGCCGACTCTAAACCTGAAAGATGAGCCTCGTAATTCCTGGCTGCCTACTGTTGATGCTGCTAAATTAAATCAAATCTTCATTAGAGATAGGGTGAGGCTGCGTGGTGGTGGCGCACGCCTTGAATCCCAGCACTCGGGAGGCAGAGGCAGGCGGATCTCTGTGAGTTCGAGCCAGCCTGGTCTACAAGAGCTAGTTCCAGGACAGGCACCAAAACTATAGAGAACCCTGTCTCGAAAAATAAAGACGACAACAAAAGGAAATAGGATGAGAAGGACCCTGCTTCTCCTTAGCCAGCGCAAAAAGAGCCATTGGCCCATTGACTCAGAGGTACAGGAGGTCGTAAGCCGAATATGGAGTGTCAAGAACACCGTTCTCTCTCCTTCATGCAGGGTATCATTTTCCTTCATTGGATCGCTTTCGATCACTCCTTTCCACAGGAAATCTATGGGTTGTTCCTGGGGCAGTGCAAATGGGGGCGATATCTCAAGTAAAGGCTAGAGAAGCCTCTCAGCTTTTAATTCCCACATTTGACCTTCTCTCTCATAGGTCATCACAAGTTTTATTTATGTAACTATTTTAGAGTGTACACTCCACCATCAGAGCACAGCTGCGTCCTTTAGAATCCTGCCTCACACAGGGTAGATCCTTGACAAACACCCAACCGAGGCTGGCTTTGGTATGCTTAGGGGCTTAGAAAGATAAAGACCTTTTGTAAATGTCCTCTTATTAAAAAAAAAAATCTGAAAACACTCAGCAACTCTAGAGACTCTAGAACAGTAGTTCTCAACCTTCCTAATGCTGCAACCCTTTAATACAGTTTCTCATGCATGGTGACCCCCCCCCCCATCATAAACTGCAATTTTGCTGTGTTATAAATTGCAATGTAAATATCTGGTATGCAGGATGTCTGATGAATGACCCCTGAGAAAGGGTCAGTTGACCCACAGGTTGAGAACCGCTGATCTAGCGTCTTGGCAATCAGGGTAAGCACGCCTATCCTTGCTCCCATTCTTTCTTCACATGGGGCTTTGTTATAGAAGACAAGCACTCTAGACAGAAAGGGACCAGGGGACCGGGATAGAAGACAAGCACTCTAGACAGAAAGAGACCAGGGGACCGGGATAGACTTGCATTCATTCAAATTACTATAATCAAATGTGTCTGTTAGAGTTTTCTTGAAGTGGTTCCTCAGAATAGTATCTAACAACATAGGACCTCGGCTAAAGGAGGAGCTAGGCTCTTGCACGTGGTTATTCCTCTGCAAATACAGAGCAATCTACACTTCTCTGAACTATTAAAAAGCTCAAAGGAAGAAAAGTTTATGATTGACTTTGTGCTGAGACAATAAAGGCTCTGGCTGGTCGTCGGCATTGATACCTGCCGCGGTCACTTCTGGGCGATCGTTGACCAAAATTCAAAGCCACCTCCGCCATATACAAGGCTGAGGAGCGAGCCACGGGAAATGTGGGCCTGTGGTCTCTCTTGGCCTCCCCTGCTCTCTCCACCACAGCCTCTCTTTGCCTTGCGCTAGGAACGCTGCTGCAGAATGAAAAGCCTTTCCATTTACGATTGAAACAAATAGAGCAAAATCCCCAGCCATGAGATGAGACGTAAGGACAGGAAACACGATTCATCCCACTAATGGCGTAAAGACCAATCCACAGCTAGTTCGATGCCCAGCAGCCAGTATCTTAGACGCCCTCTTTCAGAGACCCTAGGACCCCCATCAAACTTCCCATCATCCGCTGCTCCACGGCCAGTCCTGTGGCTCAGGGACCCTCAGCGCACACACCCAGAAGAAAGAGTAGGACTCTGGCTGTCCTGCATTCTCTAGGCCCCACAGGGAGCGTCGTTGGAAGTGACAGCCGCATGCACACGCTCTGTTTCTACCTCTGCTGATCTCTCTGTGGCTTCACACGGTTGCCTGTGGAGCCGCTGTCTCCATATTCACAATTTTAACCATTTTTACACGCCATTCACTTTCTTTGTTTTTTTACCATCTTTTCAGAACGCTTCCCCTGGTGCGGTTCCTAGTCTTTCTTTTGGTTCCTAGAATTAGGAGTAATAATTTTCTGGGGTCTGGCCTTCGTTGCGCCCTCCAGCATGGGGGAGGGACTGCATGCTCCAAATAACACGAGCAATTCTGATTTCAAATTTTTGGAAATTTACCCATACCTGATGAGGAATCTTGGGGATGAGACTCAAGTCTAACCAGAAAATCCAATTTATACTTTGTCTATACCCTCTACACATAACCTAAGTATAATTTTATAAGATATTCCCAACAATTTTGTACATAAAATAAACTTTGTGTTTTGAGACAGGGTCTCGTGATATCTCCCTGGTTGGCCTAGAACTTGCTATGGAGACCAGACTGGCCTCGAACTCATGGGGTGCTGGAATTAAACCACATCCAGCTCAAACAACGGTTCACAGTGTAAGCTTTCCCACCTGTGACATCATCTTAGTGCCCTAAGTTTCACACTTGGCAGAATTTTGAGTTGGGGATGGGGGGGGCGGCTAAATAGAATAATATAGGCAGTTGGCATATTGCAGAGACTCAATATATAATGGCCATTAATTAGGGTTAACATTACTGTTGCTAAAATATGGCACATGCAGGATGTGACATCAGCTCTTGTTACAAGACAGAATATTGTCCCAGGCAATAGTCAGGACATAGTTATACTGAAAGAGACATTATCACTGTTTATCTGAAATCCAAATTTAACTAGGAATCATGTGGGGGGGGGGTTGTTTGCTAAATCTTGCAAACCTAGCTATCAATATTATTATTATTATTTAGCCAAAAGGTCATAAAAACATCATGCTAAAGTTATTAAAAATACCCACACCCACACACACTGTGCAGTTCAGAGGCAGCCACCTGGTGACAGAGCAGGACGACCACAACCTCTTTTTTTAACCATGGAATTCTCATGCATCTACCCTCCTCTTGGATGTGGCCTCATCTGGAGTGAAGCCAAGTCTATACTCCCACTTAAAGGACCACCCTTCCCCATACGGAGGCTACGCTGCCTGGGGAATCTGAGTGATCTCCATTCCTGACATCCTAACAACTTGTTATCTTCTTGTGGGATTTCCCAAATAGCGACAGACTTGTTTATACATCTTGTGGCCCTCAGAGGCTAGGGACAATTTGTCAGGGAAGGTTAGAGGGGTCGGAGCTATGCCTGAGAAGCCCTGGGATCCCTGCCAGACAGAAGAAAGGGAGCCAGAAGACAGTCAAGCAGAGAGCTGGGGATGAGGTAGCCTGGTAGGAGTCTATAAGGCGAAGTGAGGGAACACTAGCTGGGAAGACAGAGAGGACACGAGCAGAGAGAGGGGGTGGGGAAGAGGCTGCAAACTGGGAAATCCAGAAACTGAAATTGTTAGTACAATGTACACACAAAAGAGAGCAAGGGCAGCTGTCGGGGGAACCAGGATTTGAGTCTGGGGCATCTGAGCAGATACTTGTCTGTCTAATACTTCCTGAGCAAGGAGAGGCAGGATCACCCACTCACAGCCTGCATGGCCCCAGTGCAAAATGAAAATGCCCCTGCTCCAGAGAAAGAGAATCAAGAGCGTGTGTGTGTGTGTGTGTGTGTGTGTGTGTGTGTGTGTGTGTGTATGGTGTGTGTGTTTGAAAATGTCATACTAAAACCCATCACTTTGTAAGCTAACTTTAAAACTTAACCGAAACTAAACAGAATAATAGCAAAGACATAAGTAAAGATGATACCCCATAACCCACCTCCCTCACAATATCATAACTTTATGATGGTAAGAATAACACCTATTCTTAGATACCGCCCATGTTGTATATTGTTCTAGACACTTCTGCAAATGATCCTGTATAATCTCCTAAAGAACTAATGTTAGGCGTAAACTCAAGCTATGAATGGCCCAGGAGTTTGACCAAAACTGGAAGAGCTGGGTTCCTTCCTAGGACCTGGTGGCTGCTCATCGCTGGGGAACAGTATGACCCTGTCGTCGTGAGCAGCACTAGATGGCAGTGTGACCCCTCCTGGGGCGGAGGAGAACCTGGGACAGAAGGGTTTTAGTTCAGAGCACAACAGGGCCCAGAGGCAGACTCAGTCTCTACCCTGTAGGGCCAAATGTTCTTTGGAATGAAAGAGGGAGTGGGGAGACACACACTTGACCTTTTTATGTTCTTAAGGTATAGGAACTGAAAGGAGAGACAGACAGACAGACAGACAGACAGACACACCAGATCCTCCCAAGGCTGGGAAACCTTACCACCCAGTGTTCATGTCTGATGAAGCTGACTACCCAAGGCTCTGGACACCTGCCAGCCTAACAGCCTCCATTCTCACGCTCAATGGGCTTTTGCCTCCGCTGAGGAGAAACAGATGTCAAGAATTTCCTCGTTCTCTGAAACGACCCTGTTCTTCACTGTGGGTTCCCTGAACTGAGATGAAAAGCAAACCTTTGCCTTCCTCAGGCCTCGTGGAAGATGCTCCAAGCTCTCTGTGTGACCCTCTCCTCTCAGTGCAGGTAAAAGAAGAGGAGGAAACGGGGTCACCTGCTCATGAGAAAGTCACAACACTCATCCCCTGCCCCAGCCCCGCCCTCCACAAGGGATTCAATGGGCCCTGCGCTGCTGGAGAGGGAAGGGCAGCCCGTGTGATGTTTCTTCTTACTGCTCCATAACGGTCAGAGTGCACACACAGGAGAAGGAGAGCTGGTAAGAGAGAGAGAGGGAGTGGGGGGAGGAGGAGGGAGAGAGAGAGAGAGAGAGAGAGAGAGAGAGAGAGAGAGAGAGAGAGAGATGAGTACACAGCAAAAAAAGACACAGCCCATGCAGAACCCGCCACCATGAGCCTGTGCTATGCCACCCAGTCTGGCCTCTACTTCCCTGCTCAGAGCATTGCCAACGGCTGGCACACCCAGGTTTATGAAAGCAGGAAGGCACAGCTCTTTCACTCCCGGGTGGCCTGGGGGCATGAAGATGCTTCCTCAGGGAGAAGGCCCATTGGCCACACTCCCCAGAAGTCCTCCAGCTATGGCATCTACAAGGGGCTAGCACAGCTCCAAGGCCACCCCCCACAACAGACAGTGTGAAGGCCCTATTCTCACCTCCCCACACCCCACATCCACACAGCTGAGCCTCAGCCAGTCCCCACACCCCACCCACGTCAGAGCCAGTGAAGGGCATGCTGCTTCCACCCCCCTCCTCCACGGGAGAGCGGTTTCCAGAAAGTACATTATCCATTAAAAAAAAAAACTCTCCCACCCGGGTTCTGTATTTTACTAGATGGTTCTGTCTCCATAGCAACTGAGCCTACAAGACCTTGGCAGTGATCTGCTATCTGACAAGAAAACGTGGAAGAGGCTGCTGGGAGAATGGCAGCCAAAAGCTTGCTGATGTGCCCCAAACGTATCAAAGGAAGGGTCATTTTGGACAAGAGTCCTAACAATGTTCCCAAGTGTTGCTCTCTGGGGACTCTTAAGTCCCTCTCCACACACCGCAGTGTTACCTCAGCTACTTCACGGCTGCATCCTGCTCTTTTCACCTCCCCCCACCACCCAGACACACCCTTCCAGGTCCCTTCTCAAGCCTAGAGGCCAAGCCTTTGCAATGACACACTGGGTTGAAAATCTCATTCGATTTCCAAAGTGTGAGTGATTCGGGCATCACATGGCCTGCTCTACAGCCTTCATTCATTCACTGTGACCACTCTCTACCCAGGACCCTTGCAATGGCCTCCTCTTCCCTTGACCCCCTAGGCCACAGAGTCATAAATCAGACCCTGATACCAGCATCAGTCTCCAAGGAGAGATAACATTGCCTCACAGACAGATAGACGTGGGGATACCCTCCCAACCTCAGAACCTCCCCAGACTCTGGCCAGAACGCATCAAACTTACCTGGTTTACCTTAACTTCGTTTGGATCGGTCACGCGGTCCAGGCCGTAGTCTAGCACGTTGTTCATCCCGGGCTGAACGGAAGGAAAACGATAAAGGGTCACAGCAGGAAGAGTCTCTAGCTTCTGATCAACTTTGGGTCTTTGCCAAGCTGACAATCAAGAGGCAACGCTGAGAAGGGTTAGTGGTCTAACCCAGAAGGAAATGTGAGGGTGCATAAACCCCCAAATGAGCTAGAGAGCTTCCCCAGGGCTATTTGTCTGTTAGTGCAGATACCCAGGACTCAACACAGCGGGAAGGAGGGAGGGAGGGAGGGGAGAGGGAGAAAGAGAGGGAAAGGACAGATAGATGTCTGTGCATCACCGTAGGAGAATGGATAGATGGATGGACGACGGATGGGATATGCATCGTGGACAGACAGATGGATAGATGGATGGATGGACGACAGATGGGATACATCATGGACGGACAGATGGATAGATGGATGACAGATGGCATAGATTATGGATGGATGAAGAGCCCTGAAACTCAGTGAGACCACTGAAATTGGTACACGAGACTCCCAGTTCCTCCTATGGATTCTCCTTCACCACACTCTGCAGCTGCTGCCTGGGCCGGGTGAGAAGGACGCAAGAAGTGCGTGAGTCGTGCGCTACCCCATTCCAGCTCCTAGTTTGCTGTTTCCCAGATGTGCCAAACCTCTAGCGCTGCGGTTCTCAATCCACTGGAGGGTCAAACGACCCTTTCCCAGGGGTTGCTAAAGATCAACGGAAAACACAGATGTTTACATTACGATTCTTAACAGTAGCAAGGTTACAGTTACGAGGTAGCAACAAAAATAATGTTATGGCTGGGGATCAGCACAGCATGAGGAACTGTATTAAAGGGGTGCAGCATTAAGATGGTTGAGAACCACTATCCTAGAAGGTACTTCACCCGGGGTTCACTGGCCCAGCCATCTGAGAAGCAGAGATCATGCCTCCTACCTGAAAGGTACTTCTAGGACTTATCAAGATAGAATATGACATAGAACATGACACCATCGATAGAGAGTGGTTGTCACTGAATAAGGGCCTGGACTGTCGTTTAAGGTCACGCATGCGAAGGTGGAACCAAACCTGCGTCAGCAATCTGTCAGTGCCCATTTCCTCTGGTTAACCCCCCTCCCCCCACCCGGCACCCAGTCTTACTTGGCCTCTCTCATGTACTTGAGGCCAGCAATTGAGGTTTTTCACTTCCTTTTGTACGAGCCAGTGTCGGCACGTATTGTTAACGAGGCTGACTTCATGCGGCAGCGAGACAGTCCTCTCGTCATCAGGTCTTAGCCCATCAGCAGAAGAGAGAACATTTTCAGTCAGAGGTCAGGCTGTTAGATTACAATCTAGGACATCTGGTTAACTTCAGATAAGCACAAATAATTTAGATTCCCAGCCACTTTGGAGGAGTCGAGACATAAATTGCTTGCTTGGTTGTTATTTTTTGGTTTTGGTTTTGGTTTTTGGAGCATGGGAAACAGTCTTTATGTGCCAGGCTTGCCTTGAACTCACAATGCAGGGCAAATCAGTCTAGAACTCACAATCCTCCTGCCTCAGCCTGAGCTTACAGGCTCATATCACCATGCCCAGGTCCAATAATTTTACACTTATTGTATATCTATATTAAGAACATAAAATAGATCTTGATAGAAAATAAATTCTGATGTCAACTATTTATACAAAATAATTGTCACTGAGGCCAGGGAAGTGGGTAAAAGTGCTTGCCGCACAAGTCTAAGAACCCACGCTCACGCCCTAGGACACATGTGGAAAGTCCAATGGTGTGGTGGTACACATCTGTAATCGCAGCCCTCCTCCAGCATGACGGGTAGCAAGTACAGGAGAATCAGCCCAAAGCGCACAGCAGGAAACCTAGGGTGCATAACACAGCTACGGGAAGAGACACAAGATAGAAGGAGAAACTCAGCTCCAAATGCTGTCCTCTGACCTCCATGCCCCTTCTGGGGCAAGTGTGTGTGTCTGTCTGTCTGTGCTCACACACACAATATGAATGATTAAAAAATGGATACCCTGTATTCGACTTGCTAAATACCACATCCTAGCTCAGCAGGCTACCAAAGAGGCAAATATGGGGCCTGCAGACTCTACAAGGAAGAGGTGAGAAGCAGAGGAGGGTGAGGAAGTGGAGTCCCCACCCTCACCCCATTACCCGTGGACTCTGACCAATACTACCTATGTTCTAGACACTGGGCTAAACCTTGAGAGGATAGTGAGTATGACCCGGGACTCCTGCTTTGAGGGTACCACCCCCCCCAAGAAAATATACAGGGACATTTCCAGTCTTGGGGATGGGGAAATCCCTTAGTCGTCATAAGAGGATAAAGGACAATAATGATCAGCGTCACAAAGGAACACCACAGAAGTCCCAATCGTCTCCCGAGAAGATCTAACCTCATCTGAAGAAGGGAAGGATGTGACCATCCCACGAATGCTTTCACCTAAAATGGCCTCCAGGGGTTTTCCCCCACGTCTGCTACACAGACGCCCCCACCAGTGTCACTGAAGACGGATTTCACATACACACACACTGTCACAGTGTTTGCTCTAACACACCGACACGCCCCCTCAGCTTACACATTGACACTCATCTACACATGTTCTCACACATGTGCCCATCCATATTCATACGTGCTCACTGCACACTCAGAGCTCACCCCACAGTGAGTGACCTACAGCCACGGTCCAGCCCCTTTCGCGGGCACCAGCTGCCTCAGTAGCTCCATGGGGTCATCTGCTCCAGGCTTGAGGTGGCTGTTTAACTGTTCCTTTGAGCTGGCCCCACAAACGGCAGCAAACAGGCAGCTGGGGCCTCAGTTGGATTAAATGCATAGCTGAAACCTGTTCCAAGGCCACCTCTGCCGCCCAGACTCAAGGCCACATCTGGCCTTTATTGCTCTGCCACCCACTCCAGTTCCTGCTCACCACCATCCCCCACCCCTGCAGATTTCTTCACCAGCTCTACCAAACAGCCAAACACCTTCCTCTGGCTGTACTCTTCCCTTGGCCTCTCTGTGGGCAGCAACCCCTTAAGTTCAGCTGAAGAAGCTGTAATCCCAACCACTGTCTGTCCAAGCTCCCCCAGAAAGCCTCCGAGGCTCACTCATCCATCCATCCATCCATCCATTCATTCATTCATTATCTATCAGGTAGTTAGTATAGCCTTTATCCTACTGTAATGACTACCAGGGCTTCTGCAGATACACACTTGGTCCGTGGGTGGATATTTAATTAAAGGTTATCCAGAGCTCATTGTCCATGTGTAAGAACTAAAGGCAACCAGTTGAGGCGCTTCCCGCAGATGCCTTCTGCACTGGTGTCTCTACACAGAAAGTCCTTCAGGGATGCTTGAGCTGTGAGCTTCCCTCCTTCAACGGGAGAAGTTGTGAGCACCAGATGTGACGTCTCAATTAGATCCCTTGGGCATAAACAAAGAGGGGCATTTGCTAAATGCCTGGTAATCTGACAATGACATCAGCAGGAATCAGCAGGCCAGGGTGGCACCAGGACAAGGGCCTTCTACCTAGTCACCTATGAGCACCTTCTAGTTCTCTCTCACAGGGCAACCCCTGTGTCAGAGAGGATAGACAAAACACTACTTGTTTTATAAACAGAGCGCAGCGAGGAATGAGGGGAAGAAAAATGAGGCTGAATGGGGAGATGGTTTTAGGCTGGAGAGCTAGAAAAGTCTGCTCCAAGCACAGCTCGGCTCGGATGTCACTTCCATGCGGAGGTGTCTCCTGGCGCCTGGTCTGATGGGAGATTCTTTTCTTCTAGAAGCTTGCACAGCATCCTGTAGGTCATTCACTCATCTGCATAACAGATGTAGTCACGTTTTACTTCACTTTCCTTGAGACCGTGAACCATGTGCATGGCTATCCAGCTCATAAGCCAGATATCCCCACTGGCTCAAGAACACCAACCATAAAATAAACATCCAAAAGTTGTGTTGTTTTTTTTTTAAATTGCCGCCAGCATCTATCAAGTGTTCTACACAGTTTTATGATGCAGCACTCTATTTCAGACTATTTCCCCAAGTTAATGAATAAACTTTGACCCTATCATTTAAATAGCTTCCCAATGTCCCATCACATTGGATATACCTTAAAATATTTTATCACTCTCCACTGCGGGGCATTTAGCTCAACCTCAGCAGGAAGTGGAGAGCAGACACCTTCTTAGTTGGTAGCTATGTATGTGGCTGTAATGAAGACCGCTTTGTTGGATGTTTATTCATATGACAACTTGCCTTAGAACACAAGGCAACAAAAAGGCCTCTCCGCAGCAAAGCAAGCCTGAGTAACTGGGCTGTACCCTCAGAAGACACTGAGTCACCGGTGGTGCCCAGGTGGCTCAGTGAAGACACGGGGAAACCTCAAAACAGTTTGTGCAAGAAATCACATCTCAGGCTAGGGCTGTAGCTCAGTTGGTAGAGTGCTCGCCTAACATACATGAAGAGCTGGGTTCTATCCCTAGCAATGCATAAACTGGGTAAGAAAGGCAGGCAGAGCAGTTCAAGGCTGTCCTTAACCACGTAGGGAAACCATTTCTCCCTGTGCTCATTTACACTGTTTGTATCATGCTTAAGTCTGTTTTGAATCCATGTCCGATCTCACCCTCTGCTAGGGATGCTTTTCTGGGGACAGCATCGAAGAGATGCTCTTTCTTCACAAGTGCACAGTACGGACTCAGTGATGTCTAGCTGGTATTATATGCCCAACCCTCTTTTCTTGGTGGTCGAAGCCCAATAAGGAATTTAAGGCTTAAGAACGAGAGAAATGAGGGGCTGGGGAAATGCCTCGGTAGTTAAAGCTCTTGCTGCGCACACATGAGGGCTCAGATCTCTAGACCCACATAAATGATGGATGGGTGCAGCAGCCGGCCTATAATTCCAGCTTTAGAAGACAGAGAGGGGATTCCTAGAGCAAGCTGGATAGTGAGACTAGCGACATGAGCGAGCCCTGGATTTGACCCATGCCTCAATGAATGAGATGGGAAAGCAACTGAGGATGATTCTGATGTCAGCCTCCGGCCTCTACGTGCACACATACACCCGTGTGCCTCCACACCTGTAAACAACAAACATATATACAATATACACACATGTGCACACACACACAAACTTATATACAATATACACACATGTGCACACACACAAACATATATACAATATACACATGTGTGCACACACACATGTACATGGACACACACACACAAACAATGCAAGCATACAAGAAATTGGAAAGAATAGGAAAAAAAAGATTACAGACTAATGTACAAGTAAACAGCTCATCTGGTAACTGTGGCCACGTCACACTCTAATCTACCAGGTGGCCACAGTGGGTCCCCAGAACTCCTGTGTTGAAATAAGAGCGGCAGAGCTGCGTTCCCCGGCACCCGGCTGCCCACTCTGTTGAAATAAGAGCGGCGGGCCTGCATCCCCAG
>NC_022014.1:72360868-72374320 GCF_000317375.1 Microtus ochrogaster
TAATGAATTGGAACGCGAGACTGGAGCCCTTCCTGTTTCCGGTTTTACGGTGGATCGGTGGATCGCTGAACTCCGGGTGTGTGAGTGTGCTTTTATATTAAAATTGTCTTCTTGTACCCACTGGCCTGGATTAATTAAATACGCCTTCACTCCTGCTCAGCAGCTACGGAGCCAAATGCTCGGCTTGCTACGGCTGGCTCTGTTCCCATAGCGCTGAGGGTTTGTTTAGGTCTCCTGGAGGCAGTCTGGCAGTCTGTGGGCTCCAGGGCTTCCGAAGCTTGTCAGACAGATTGCTCTGTTCCAGGCAGAGATGTTCCTTGGATAGAACACAGTCTTCCCTGGGCTGGCCAGCAAAAGGTGAAGAGTGTTCTAGGGGTGTCAGGGACAGCAGGCCCCAGATACAGTCCTGCTTCATTCCTGAAGATGCCAGCAGTGAGGGGGACCAGACAGGAGGAGCGTTTTGTGCCCTCCACATTTTTTTTAAAGATCTATTTATTTATTTTATACATGAGTGCTATGTCTGCATGTACAACTTTATGCCAGAAGAAGGCATCAGATCCCACTAGAGATGGCTGTGAGCCACCATGTGAGTGCTGGGAATTGAACTCAGGACCTCTGGAAGAGCAGTCAGTGCTCTTAACCTTTGAGCCATCTCTCCAGGCCTGTCCTCTGTATTTTAAGACTGCCCCGAGCATATCAAACTTAGCTAGAATTCCCCCACACTAACAAAGTGGCCAGGCTTGTTTGAACACGAATGTTTACGTTTATGGAGCATCAGTGACTCAGGATGTTACAAGCAAACTAAAATACACAAGGACATTAGACGACATTGTCACCAGAGGCAAAGGGAGCATAGGGACTGAGAGACGGCGCTCGTAGTTAACTAAGCGTGTGGATTCAGATCCTCTAGAACATACGAGAGGCATAGGTGGACAGAGCACAACATCCCCGAGCCTCAGTTTGTTTATCAGTAAAAAAGGGGAATAACACGCCTTTCCACACAGGATTGCGAAGAGTAGATAAAGGAATGAGAGCGGAGTGCTTGGTGAGATGTGAGCTGTCAACTCAGGTCTGCCATGTTGGTCGCAACAGGGATGACGGTAAAGGTGGCGGTGATGGTGATGATGATAACGCGGTGGCGATGCTGGCGGCAGTGTTGGTGATGGCGGTGGTGATGACGGTGATGGTAGTGGTCACTGTGGGGGTGGTGTATGGCGACACTGGTGGTAGTGGTGACGGTGGTCTTGGTATTAGTAGTGGAAATGTGAGGTGAAGGAGGTCATGGAGACAAGATATATCATGTTGATAAGGATGGGAGGAGGCAGGGAAAGGTGCTTATGCAGAGACCACATCACATGGACTCCTGTATCTGGCTGTGAAGAGCCCCTCAGACACTTCCCCAGTGGAGGCTGAGAGCTTACACCAGGACAATTAAGGAGGACCTAGATGATCTATTATGCATTTCTCTCCTCTGGCCTTCTGGGTAAGGAGACCAAGGCAGGGGGAGGGGTCCTGTGCAGCTCACTGAGCACCCTGCTGGGTGCTTTGTAAGGGCTGCAGCCATAGTGGCCTCCTCCTACCCAGGGAGGAGCACACAGGAAGCACACAGGAAGTCATTCTCACATTGACAGGGAGAGGGTTCCCTCTGCTTTGGTGCCACAGGGCACAGGGCCGGCTCAGTAAGTGTGAACCTACCATTCCTCCTCATCCTCAGCAAGCTGCTTAAGAAAACACGAGCAATGTGAAGTTCACAAAACAATCCCACTCCAAAGCCTCCGATGGGGAGACACTGAGGCTCCGGGACTCCACACCCAACCCCTAGGCACCCGAGACAGGCACCTAAGATTTGGTTTTGCCCTGAAGCAGAGATAATCCAAATAAGCTACTTGAGAATCAAACCCAGAACCTTCACTTCAGCCACACAACAATATCCAAACCACGCGTCACAGTGGCAACACCTTAAGAAAAATCAGTCGGCGACACACAAAGGTAAGTAAATAACCACTCTGGTGGGTTGATGGCAGGTTTTAGCAACATCCCTGGCTCCATTCACTTCCTGTTCTGAGCATCTCTGGCCGTTTCAGGAGGCAAGGTCAGTAAAAGAGGAGGAAAAAGGACGCTTGGATCTCTGTCCCCTCTCTCCCACTTTCTGTAACCCCAAGGGAAGAGCACGCGACCTTGACACAGAAGGACACTGAGGCAGCAGAGATCACTCTAGCGGGATGCTAGGGAACGAGACTGCCATTTCCTAAGACTGAGCTGGGACAGGCTACATCCATTACACATAGCCTATCTCTTAGAACTATTAGAAGTCCCAAAGTAGGGTGAGAGAGATGGCTCAGTGGTCCAGAACACTGGCTGCTCTTGCAGAGGACCCAGGTTCTACTTCCAACACCACAGGTTGCTCAGAAACATCTGTAACTCCAGAACCACAGGACTCAACACTCTCTTTTGACCTAGGAGGGTACCAGGCATGCACCTGGTACACATACATACATAGAGGAAAATAGTCATACACATAAAATAAAAAGAAGTCCCAATGCCAAAGAAGCAAGGTGCTCCAAGCAATGAGATGCCTGAAAGCCTGCTTAGTCCTTCCGTCTTCCTCCCATTCCAGCTGCTGACCTGAACCGGGGGAAGAAAAGATAGAGCTGCAGTTTTGGCTCTGCAGACCGTCTGTTCTCACAGATTTTCTTCTTATATTCTTTTCCCAAGGAAGAAACGACAACAATGAAGATGTCTAAGTCCTCGTAAATGAGTTGATTCCGGTGACTCAGACCAGGGCAACACTTGACCCTGACCGACAAGCCGCAAGCACCCCTCCAAGACACAGCACAAGGCCTCTTCATCCAGGTTGCCCACACTGAACAGATCCTCTGGCTAGTCCAGTTCTAACCCTAGTGAGCGGGGCAGCCAGAGGTAGCTGGGGTAAAGTGGGGAGACAGGAGAGTGGGAAAGCTCAGAAGGGATGGGGAACCTGTACTCACAGGGCTACGGTGCACCAGCCAATACGCCTTCTCCTGGCAATCCAGCGCGTACCTGTCAGCTTTGGTCCTTTCCTTGCCAGTTCTAAAAAACAAAAAACCAAACAAACAAAAAATAGCTATGTTCAGGCCAGGAGTACTTCATATCTCTTGGTCTAAGATGGCATCCGTTCCTGATGCCTTAAACCACCTTCCCCATCTGCTCAGACAACTCCCAGGAGCCATAATGACAACAGACAGCAAGCATTGCCAACATCACACTTCTGTTCTGGGTACCACCGTCACCATCTTCCCTATTGCGGGAAGCAGAGATGATGACCACGTGGGCCAAAATGTGACCTCCCCGGCTTCAGACTGGGTTCCTTGCTTTGACCAACAACATGATCAAGATGGGGACAGGCAGATGATGTGGCACAGCAATGGTGGTCTCAGAGTGTTCCATTTTCTCTCTACCTGTTTGTCCTTCTCTGTCCCTCCAGTGAGTTGGAGACAACTCAGCTTATTTTCAGCCCTGCTGAGGACTTAAAGGTTATCCTGTTTTGTAAACATCTCCTCGTGGCCACTGCAGGAGGAAATAATGCAGGCCGCCTCCTCTCGAAGGGGCGAAGCACTCATTACCACACCAAGGGCACCGTCCAGTCCCACTTCCAGGACTAGCCTTGCTCACATTTATTAACGTCTGCTTTACCAGGCAACGGGCAACGTGAGATGACGCACGCACCCTCCTCACGACAGAGCCGGTGGATTTATTTCCCCATTAATGTTCTGTGAATAACATAATAGCATCCAGAGAGCCAGATGGGTGAGCACTGCCATTTCGGCAGGGTGTTTTATCAACCTCCTCTGGAGATTAAATAGAAACAATGTTGCCCCCGTTCTCCCATAACAACCTAATGGGTTTTCCTCCCGGTTAACCAGGCTGACTCCTCAGGAGGATGGACCCCGAGAAGCCTAAGGCTTGCACAGTTTCTATAATGCTAGCTGGTCTTGTAAATAGAGCCAGTCTCTAATGCTCCCAGCAGGCGTTTCTGGCTTTGCTCAACAGCAGCATCTATGTGATATATACGATGGCAGGAGAGCCGTGACAGACGCAATTCAAAATAGCCAGTAAACGAGGAATTCATTCAGGTGATCACGTGACTTCTCTCCACAACAGCATTTGTTCACCTTTCATTCATTCATCGATTTATTGATCTCCCGCTACGTTCCAATTACTGCGAGTCAAAACAGCCCCAGCCTTTGAGTTTCTTTCAGTCTAAGCATTACACGAACACTCAAGAAGTAAATAAAGACTTGCCTACCGCATTTTTACTATGAGAAACTATAAAGCAAAAACAAGGATGGTCTCTGTGGTGGTTCTGAACTATGTGTCCATGCCATCTCCATTGGTGGAAGGGTCTATTTCCCCTCCCCTGAGAACCAGCTGGGATCTGCGCTGGCCTTCACCAATAGAGGGTCAGGCGCAGCATGAGCAATGGCTGGGCCACAAAAGGAAGAGCTGCCACACTGGCACAAGAGGAAAAGAAGAGGAGGAGGAGGGCAGAAGGAGGGGCTCAGCATAACAGAAACTACCCCATGGGTCAACCCACACTGCCCATCTAGTTTTGTGGCAGGGTCCTAAGTCTGAAATCAGAGGTAGTCTTTGAGTTAAGTCGTGGAGTCAAGGGGAGGCTGGTGTCTCAGAAGAAATAAACCTTTCAGGAATTCCCCATCCCACTGCACCTGGGAGTGAAGAGGGGAGAGAATTTCCCAGGAGTCTGGGTACTCAGAGATTTATCTAGAGTTGGCGGAGGAGGAAGTGGGAGCCACTGAGAACTGCCTCTGAGCTGCAGGGCCTGCAAGGGTTATGTCAGGGTGTGTGGGTGGCTGGGATTATCCCAGTTGGGACACAGAAGTAGAGGGGAGGGCATGGAGGGCTGGGGAGATAAACACAATTCCATCTCTGTATTCCTGGGACCAGCTTAGGAACCAGTTTGGAACCGACTAGGAATGCAAAACTGTACACCAAAATAGAATTTAATAATTCCAGACCAACCGAGTAAGCTTGATCAAATAAATTTAACCTCTTCAAACCTCCGTTTCCCGAAGAGAGAAGATAACCATGGCTGACACATTCATGCCAAGCACATCTTATATAAAATAAGAGGGCACCTGTGAACACCACATGAAGTCTGGCAAGCAAATAGCAATGGCGTGTTAGCAAGTTCCCTCTGTGTTGCTTTGTCTCAAACATGTCAGGCAGGAACACATTGGAATCTGAAGGAGTAGTGAGATCTCTCATCAGTACCCCACAGGGGCACAGCGGTGAATCTTTAATTGCCAACGCCACTGGATTAGAATTACCTAGGAGGCACATATCTGGGTATAGCCGTGAGGGTGTTTCTAGAAAGGTTTAACTGAGGTGGGAAAACCCATCCTGTAGACAGCACCATCACATGGGCTAGACCGAACAAAGAGGCAAAAAGCAAGCCAAGTACCAGCATTCATTGCTACGATTCCTGTGTGTGGGTGCAATGTGACCAACCGCCTTGGGCCCCTGCCACCATGGACTAGACCCCCAAACTGTGGGCCAAAATCCTTCACTCTCATGTCCTGTGGTCTCACTTCGGCTCCCAGGTTTGTCATTCTGTGTCCTGAGGCCCGAGAAGGCGTGACAAAGCAGCAGATGACCTACGGCAGGCTCAAAGGTGAGCGAAAAAATGAACCCTGTGAGCCTGTGAATTGTCGTGGGAACAGGCATTGCCAGTTCGACACTCCACACTCTGCTTCAGACACAGAAAATACCTGCACAGGGCACTCTCCGTCTTCTGCCTGCTTAGAACACCCCCCTCTCCCCCTCCACCCACCACCAACATCCTTCAGAGTTAAAGGATTCTACTTCCACAGCTCCCTCTACAGATCCGGTCACATGACCCGCATCTCACGGTACTGCATCCTACTGTGTCAAGTCTGCCTGACATGCTGGGCTGTGTCCTCTGTTCCCTAGCCCTAGCCTGGACTTTGTCACAGACACGCTCACCGTGGGCTAGCTTTAATCAAAGGAAACGGTGGGATAGGACGATGCATTCATTGGTAAGGTGCTCGCCTCCCAAGCACGGGGACCTGAGTCTGACTCTCCAGAACCCACATAACTACATAGATAAATATTTTTTTAAAGCTACACATGGTTTCATATCCTTGTAATTCTAGCACTGGAGAGAGAGACAAGCAGATTCCTGAAATTCTCAGGCCAGACAGCCTGGATCACTTAGAACTGCAGAGTCCCAAGCCAGTGAGAGGTTCAGTTTCAAGGGATAAGGGAGCTGGCACCAGTGCATCACCAAGGTTATCTTCTAACCGGAGCACACAGACACACATCACACATACCACACACGCACACACACATACACATCACACATACTACACACGCACACACACACATACACCACACATACCACACACACACACACACACACACACACACACACACACACCCTGAAATCTAAGCTAAATAACACAAAAGGAAAGAAGAAGGGGAGTGGAGAGACAGCCCATAGACAAGACGTGGGACCACATTCCACTCACCGGTACTGCTCTTTGGCCTGCATAATGACAAAATCCCACTTGTAATTAATTTTTTTGTTCAGGAAATCATAATTTTCCTAGGAGAAATAAAACAAAATGAGGACAGTCTGTCTCCTAGAATGGGTCACAATGCATCAAGTCAGCAAAGGATACCCTGGCTCCCCACAGTCCAGTGTCTCCCATAGCTTCACTGTCCTTGGCTTCGTTTGTTTTATTTAAAATAAATGTATCCCCCCCCAAAGAAACAAATCTAGGCAGTAGTGGCACACACCTTTAATCTCAGCACTTAAGAAGCAAAGGCAGGCAAATCTCTGAGTTTGAGGCCAGCCTGGTCTACAGAATGAGTTCCAGGACAGCCAGAGCTACACAGCAAAACTCTGTGTCAAAAATAAATAAATTAAATTAAAATAAGAGAAATGTATCCTAAATCTGATTATGGAGAAAAAAGGTGGAGGGTGGCAGTAGAAATTATATTCAACAACAGAATCTAGAGAGTGAGATTGGCCTGGTGGTACAGGCCAGTGATCCCAGCTTCTCAAGGGGCTGAGACAGAAAGATCATAAGTTCAAGTCCAAACCAAGTAGTACAGTGAGATCCTTTCTCAAAACAACAACAACAAAAAGAAAAAAACTTTTAAAAGAGCTGAGAGTACAGCTCAGAACTTTGCTTACTATAAGGAGAGAGAGAAGGAAGAAAGGCCTGCAAACTGTCTGAAACTATCACAATGAAATCCAATATTTTGTGCTATTAATATATGCTAATAAAGAATTCCCAAAGATTAACCCTGACTTGATATGATGGATGGATGTAATTGGGTAAGGACAAGTTTTTAAAGAATTAAAACCCGGGCTGGAGAGATGGCTCAGTGGTTAAGAGCATTGCCTGCTCTTCCAAAGGTCCTGAGTTCAAGTCCCAGCAACCACATGGTGGCTCACAACCATCTGTAATGAGGTCTGGTGCCCTCTTCTGGCCTGCAGGCATACACACAAACAGAATATTGTATACATAATAAGTAAATAAATAAATATTTAAAAAAAAAGAATTAAAACCCATAAAGATTATTGCCCTCTGCTGGATATGTCAACCTTATGTACTGAGTAAGCTTTTATGGTCATCATTATACCACTTAGAGTCACTTGGGAAGAGGGAATCTCAACTGAAGAACTGCCTTGATCGGACTGGCTGGGGCACATAATCTGTGGGACATTGTCTTACGGGACTGTTACTTGATGTATGAATCCCAGGCCACTCCAGGCAGTGCTATTCCTAGGCCGGTGGTCCTGGACTATGTAAGAAAACCAGCTGAGCATAAGTCAGTGAGAAAGAGAGTAAACAGTAGTATTCCTCCGTGGCTTCTACTTCAGTTTCTGCCTCAATTTCCCTCGGTAATGGACTGTAACCTGGAAATATAAACTTAAATAAACCCTTTCTTCCCAGAGTTGATTTTTCGGTCATGATATTTATCACAGCAACAGAATAAAACTAAGATACCTTCCAATGTTTCAGACATGTTCTTTGAGAAATCTGACCCACTATGCCAAAACTTAAAAATCTTTCCTATTGTTTTGACACCATAAATTTAAGTTTGAATTTGTTAATCCAGGGCTTGTGTTACCATGTATATTAAGTTACATCATCTGAGTACAACAAAAAGAACAGAGTAGCCTCAGCATCCCCAGTAATCACCAAGGCAAGGGCTTAAATCACAGCAGGAGAAAACAGAAGTGACACATGAAAAAGAATGTTTCAGTAAGTTGTAATCAAATCAATGAATGGGTAGATAAATGGACTATAGGTGGAAGATGGATGGATGACAGATGATGGTTAGGTGGATGGATGGATAGTGGTGGATGATGGATAGATGGATGTAGACGGAAGGATGGAGGATAGATGGGTAGATAAACGAATGATGGACAGATGTAGTAATGTAGGGAAGAGAGAATAATAGCTCATGACTACATACATTCCATTCCATTATAAAACTCTAGTTGAATATGCCTCTGTACCTTTTCATATTCTTCTAAAATCCCTTTCTTCTTGATATTCCGCTTAGCTAGATAGATGGCTGGAAAAGAAAGCAATGGTATTTCCCATCGTTGTCATATTCCAAAACCCCCAGGTAGTCGAAAAAGATGTTCAGCCAACTAGGTCCCTTCCCATTTCCTCATCCCAGCCTCCGGGGATACTTCCAATACAGATATGAACTGACATAAAGGTCACGATGACAGCTAGACAAATGTCACCCAAATGTAGCATGCAAATAAGCCCGTGTGTTAGGCAAGGGCAGAGGCATACAAGCAGTGAAGTATTTACCGTAGTCTGTGTCTTCAGCTGGCCATTGCTGAGTGGGCCAGAAATACGGTGTCTACAAAAGAAAGCGGAAAACCATGGTTACCCACAGGGCTGGGACCCCATGGACCCTCAGCTCTAGAATGAGAAAGATGGCACTACCTTAGCCTGCTGCACCATTTCTACATCCCTGATCTGTGAGAATATAAGGCCAACTGGTCTACCCCACATTAGCATCTAAGGTCAAGGTCAAAGCTCACCTGAAACCGGTAGAGACTGCTGTCGGGCTTGAGGATAAGATTCTTGGGATCTTGCAAGGGATAGATGTAACCGTACTTGACAATAAAGTTGCCCAAGTTCTGTGCCTCTGGGGAGAAGAGGTTTCCAGATAAAAGTTAGGAGTGGGGCCAAAACTCAAATCTCATGGCTCAGCCCGCCCCCCAAACTCCAAGAGAGTACCCTATTCTTTCAACATAAGACTTGAAGACTGGGAAAGAGGTTCTTTTTCAAGGATTATTTGATTTTTTTTATGTGCATGTATGTATATGCAGTACATGAGTGTGTGAGCAGGAGCATGTACATACGTGTAAGGCAGAAGCCAACATCAGGTCTCTTCCCCATTGCTCTCCACCTTACTGTTTTCAGATAGGGCCTCTCACGGAACATGGAGCTCATCATTTCAGCTAGAGTAGTGGCCAGTGAACCCACAAGGCCTCTCCTGTCCCACTTCCAGCTCCCAGGGTGGGGAGAGAATAAATAGAAGGAGAAATCTGGGCTCAAGGAAGAGAGAAGAGGGAGGAGCGAGAAAAGGAGGAGAGGAGGATGCCAGGGGCCAGCCACCCAGACACACAGTCAGTCATGAGTAAGAAAGAAAGAAATATATACAGAATAAAAAAAAAGGTAAAAAGCTCAGAGGCAAATGCAGTTAAAGAGAAACAGGATAATTTAAGCTAGAAAAGATGGCTAGAAACAAGCCAAGCTAAGGCCGGGCATTCATAAGTAAGAAAAAGTCTCCATGTATTTATTTGGGAGTTGGGTAATGGGCCTCCAAAGAGTTAAAATAAAAAAAAAAAACAGCTACACTACTTTTTGGTTTCCCCTCTAGTACCCTATGCAATCAGTAATTGCATAGCCCAAGGCCTCACCCAGATTGGAGATCCAAAGGCGCTGGACGATCCACTGCAGAACATCACCTCCTGCAAAACAGAGACGTAACCGATCTACGCCAAGACCTCTCAGCATATGTAGCCCAGGACCACCACACTCTCCTCCATGCTGTGCCTCCTCACTAGTAGGCAATCCTATTCCTACTCAAATAACTCAGAGCAGTTCAGATCCACTGTGAGCAGACCCCACCAGACCTGCAGCTTAACCTCCACTTTACATGGTCTTTTATCCATTCGTTTGCCTGTTTTTATTGTGAGGCAGTCTTACTAAGTTGCCCAGGCTGAGAGTTAAATTGCTCGATATAGTCAATGTCGTCTTGAGCTCCTAATTCTTGTTTCCATCTCCCGCTCCATCTTTACCTCATTCGCTATCTTTATCTTTTGACCACAAAATCACTTAAAGACCACCACCCGTCAATTAAACAGCAAACAGACTGAGTCTTCCTACTTGGGAAGAAAAAGTAGGTCCGGGGTCAGCTAGGGTTCTGAATGGAGTTTGCACACAAAAGAGTGAACCAGAACCCAGGGTTGGAATGGAAGAAAGGTTGAGAGCAGCGATGGTCCTCCTACATCCAAGTTTCTAGGTATAACACTTAGGAGCCAGAGAATTCTAAATTCAAACCTTAAAGTTTGTGCAAAGGTACTTTTATCCCAGTGGAGGAGGGAACCTATTTTAGTAACGTTTTGTAGGTTGATACAAAACTTTGGAAAGCAGAATGTGGGCTCCCTTTGTGCTCTTTCCTGGGGCCCTGCACTTCTCGGGTTATGGAGGGGCACTGCACAGAGCTAAGACTGTGTTAAACGAAAGGGAGGAGAGAAAGAGGCAGACAGAGATGAGTCAAGAGAGACGATGGACCCATTTACACATCCCTGAGCATTTAGGTTTATCTAAGGATGGAGACAAAAATAAGTTTGGAGAAGTCTGGAGCAACGGTAGGACCTGTGGGGGTTCTGAGCTCATTTCTCAGCCCGAGGCCTCTCGTCTCACTACCAGACGCTCCTTGTACAAGAGCAGTGGCAACTCCAAAGAAAAACAAGGTGCCCAGAACCAACCTCTCAACCCAGATACTACCTGGTAGATGCCAATGGCTACATTCTCCACATCCTCAGCCTGATTCCCAAAAGTTAAGAGTCTGGTCCCTACCCACATAGGTACTGACCTATACAATGCCAAAGGTCAGAGCTCAAGGTCCTGTCATTGGCATCTTTGCGGCTAGCCGTCACAAATCATACTTCCCTCTTCAGAGGTAAGGAAAAGACATTTCTTTTATAGCCTTCCAAAGAGGTCCATATGACCTAATGTCTGGACCTAACTATCTGACACAGTTGTGGTTAAGTATGAACAACCTGTACCTCTTCCTTATATATTCTGTAGGCTGCGATGGATAACCAACCATTCTCTGTCGGTACCCACACACCACCACTGCTGCTTCCAACCTCCTGTGACTCTCAGCTTTGACTCACCCCCAGTTGGCGGTTCCCAAGCAAGACGCTTCATCATCTAAAATCCTAGGCCTCTGTGTGTCAACCAACATTCCGCTCCATTCCTCTCTTTAAAGGCATGCAGCTTGCAAGTCTGCCTCAGGCAGCCATCAGGCTGGTTAGCACTCTCTACTAAGGAGCCCAGGGCTTTCTCATCCACTTAACTGCTTCCTGAAATAGACCAAACGAATTTACGGCGCCACTAGCATCTGCACCTCGGGGACTGTGCTGGCAGCCCGGCAGGCTGCTGTGCAGACTCCACAGCCGACAGTTCCCAGAAGCCCTGCTTCCTGCCGTGGAAGAACCTGGATGCACATTTGCCATCACTGGCTCTGCCTTGGCAGGGAGGGGGCTCCTCCCTCATGATCTGTTTCTACAGAAGGTAGAACTCAAGAGAAGACAGGGCAGATGGGTAGCCTCACCCAAATCTAGAAACCATGTGTAACCCGTGTCCACAGAAAGAAAGTACACACACACACACACACACACACACAAACACACACACACACACACACACTGACAGAGGATAAGATGGAGGCAAATCTCAAAGCCAGACTCAAATTCAAGGTCCCTCATGAATGGGCTCAGTGCTTTGGGGCTCAGTTCTTAGCCTCTTCCTTGTTTCAATACTGGGGATTGAACCCAGAACCTCCTCCACTGAGCCACAGCTACAGCCTTCCCAGACTTCTTTATATATCTACAGCCCCTTCTATAAAACAGGGGTTGTCATACCCACCCCTAACTTTATCCTGGTTGTTGGCAGACACAGAGGAGGAAACTGCCAACTTTCCCAAGCTGTGAATCAGCGGCCACATGCTGGGCCCTTGAGCAGCAGGGTCTCTTTCATCCCTGCACCTTGTCTCAGACAGGGCTTTCTGTAGCCGCTCTAAAGAGGGAAAGGCAGAGAAGGGCTAGGAAAGGTGTAGTTGAGGGATTAAGCCCCAGGCGTCCCACTCACGTCTAGGGCTCTCTGCACAGCTAACTCAGAACTAATCCACATCCTCAGTGAGCTTTTGTTAGACATCCTTACACCGACAGCTACGCCAAGCACTGGGGTTACCAGCCAGCAAGCCAAGAACTTCCCACTGAAGGGTCCTCTGGTCCAGAATTAGCAAATTCAAGGCAGAAATGACTGACAGTCACCGGGATGCCTTCAAGGACAGCTGCCTCTTAAAACAATGCGAAGAACAGAGATACCCAACAAAATCCTACCCCGGGGTCTCCACTCCTTAGATGCCCAGGGCCACTTTAGTCCCACTCTCCCACGCGTCCCTGAACTGCTCCAAAGCACTCCAATCAATTCCTATTTTGCCCCAACAAGCCATAGTGGGTCTTTGGTTACTTGCGCGGGAGAAACCCTTGACGATACGTTGCCCCCATCCTGGGTTTCTCACTGTAATGCATGAATGGCGACCTCTGCCTGAGAGATGGCTTAGATGTGATTGAGCTTGTGCTGCCCTGGGGTCCTGCAGGCAGCAGATGCCTGATGAGTAGTGAGATCACCAGCCTGTGCTCTGTCCCTCCCCATGTCTCTTAGCACCCATAAGGTAGGACAGGTATGACTACCCTGGTGGGTGTTTTTGCTTTGTTTGTTTTGCTTTATAATCAGGGACACATTCAAAGCCATCAGAAGGATGATGGAGACAGCATATCTCTACAACGTGAGGGCATCTTATATGAAGAATACACAGTCTAGGGGCTGGGGACTGCTCAGTTGTTGAAGTGTTTCACACACAAACATGGGGACCCGAGTTTGATTTGCAACACCCATTTTGGGGTGGTTGTTTGTTTTGCTTTGTTTTTAAAGCCAAGTGTGATAACAAGAAGGCTGGGGAGAAAGACAGGCAAGTTCAAGTCCAGTTAGGGTCCCTGTCTCAAAATACAAGGTGAATGACCCCTGAGGAACAATAGCTAAGGTTGATCCTTTTCATGTATATGCAGAGAGAAAAGGGGAGGGAGGGAGGGAG
>NC_022014.1:72374420-72376234 GCF_000317375.1 Microtus ochrogaster
GAAGAAAGACTGATATACCCAGTGACTCTCCAAAGAGACAGAGAGAGAGAGAGAGAGAGAGAGAGAGAGAGAGAGAGAGAGAGAGAGAGAGAGAAATACACTCAGATCAGATCATGGGTAGGGTCAAGAGTGCAGGTCCACAAATCCCTGGCTCAGAGACACAGTTGACTTCTATAGGCACCAGGCCCTGCCATGACATCTTCTCTAATACAAACCCTGATCATAGAACATAGGTAACAGACCAAGCAAAATGCATTCTCATGTTCAAACCCAGCACCCCCAATACACTACTCTCCCCAAGTGATGCTCCGGAGTACCCTTAAAACTCCTGCAAGGAGGAACTAGGGGCTCCATCCCCATGGGAAAGCTCCGAAGGGTCTGGAGTAAATTAGAAGGAAGACAAAAACCTTGGTTTCCCAGCCAAACAGTAGTAAATATTTCAGTTTTGTAAATCTAATGCGGTCTGAACACAGCCATATATCACACCTTTGCAGCTGGAACAACAACGCAGCTGTCAATCACACATAACAGAAATGAAGCCTTACTTAGAAACACGGGCTGTGGGCAGTTTGGCAGGTGTCTTGGTTAGGCGTCTACTGCAGTGATAAAAACACCTTAACCAAAAGCAGCTTCAGAAGGAAAAGGTTTGTTTGGTTTATATATCTCAGGCCATAGTCCACTCAAAGCCAAGACAGGAACCTGGAGGCAGGAACTGAAGCAGAAGCCATGGAGAAGGGCTCCTAATTGGTTTGCTCCTTATGGCTTGCTCAGCTTGCTTTCTTATACAGCTCAGGACCCAGGGATGGTACCGTCTCCCCTCCATGGGCCAGGCATGCCCACATCAATCACTTAACAAGAAAATGCCCTATAGCCTTGCCTACAGGCAATCTACCTGAGTCTCCTCTTTCTAGATAACTCTAGCTTAAGCCAAATTGACAAAAACAAACAAGCAAACAAAGACATAATAAACCAACCAGGACAGAGTATGGGCTCAAGGTTGTCAATCCCCTTGTGGGTTTTGTTTCGAATCACCACCTAAGCCACAAAGCCACCTCACCTGTCATGGCGTGAGGGACGCTGGTGACCAAGACCCTCTGGTTCTGCATCCTGACTCCTGTCTCTGGGTTCTGCATGTCCTTCACCAGAGCTTCAATCTGCAAGACAGAACAGGAAGAGCCTGGTGAATGGAAAAGTCATTCCAGAAGCTTCCCACAGAGCAAGCAGGATCCGAAGATGCAAAGGGAACCCAGGGCTTCCAACCTGGCCCAGGAGCCACATGGGCACTGAGCAGCTGCGGTACAACAGGAACCACAAGTGAGTTCTGCAAACAGACACCTCCCTCGCTGAAAGGACTCAAAGGGATTTGGCACAGGAAATGTGCAAAGGCTCAAGATCACACTGCCCTCAACAAGAAAGATTCCAATAGACAGAAAGTGAGGGAGGCATGGGTGGGGGGCAATGCCCAGGGACTTTGGGAGACAGAGAACCGAGGGAGAGGAGGTGCTGTTTGAAGTGGGAATGGCAGGCAGAGGTTGGGTCATAATGGGCTTTACACGCCATTCCTGAGTTAGGTTTTGGTCCAGCAGCTGTTTCTGGGAGCCTTTTGGAAATGTGCCCATAATAAAGACAAGAACATGGAGGCAGAGAGAGGTTTCTCCAAGGTAGAAAAAGACGAGATGTAAGCCAGGCAGTGGTGGCGCACGCCTGTAATCCCAGCACTCGGGAGGCAGAGGCAGAGGCAGGCGGATCTCTGTGAGTTCGAGGCCAGCCTGGTCTACAAGAGCTATTGCCAGGACAGGCTCCAAAGCTACAGA
>NC_022014.1:72376400-72388361 GCF_000317375.1 Microtus ochrogaster
GGAAACCCTGTCTCGAAAAACCAAAAAAAAAAAACTAAAAAAAAAAAAAAAGAAAGACGAGGTGGTCCATGGTCTATTCAGAGTTACTGCAACCATCCAGGAATAATTTCGTGGGCTTCGTGGGGCTCCTTCCCTTGTCACCATACCCTAAAGTCATCCCAGCCTGAGAGTTGATGAACCACGGATTCCACTAGAACGTTTTCTAGGATACGTTTCTCACTTTTTCCTCTTAATATTTCGGGAGGTTGCCTTTCCGGCGGTGACGACCTCCCTATGAGAACATGCCTCTAGCAAAGGATCTCCTTCATCCCTCTCCAGAGGAAGAAAAGAGGAAACACAAGAAAAAGCGCCCGGTGCAGAGCCCCAGTTCCTACTTTATGGATGTGAAGTGCCCAGGATGCTATAAAATCACCACAGTCTTTAGCCCTGCACAGACGGTGGTCTTGAGTGTCGGCTGCTCCACTGTTCTCTGTCAGCCTACAGGCGGGAAAGCAAGCCTGACAGAAGGATGCTCCTTCAGGAGGAAGCAGCACCAAAAAGCACCGGATTCGAGATGAGTGGGAACCATCCCAATAAACACATTTTGGATAAAATATATATATATATATATATATTGGGAGGTCTACTCTCGCCATCCTACTCAACGTTACAACTTTACACCCTCAGATCTCCTGGTCCCCAGTTGCTTTTTCTATAGCATTCAACTTCTAACACACAAGGCAATTAGCTTCCGTATAGTGTTTACATGGTGTCTCCCTTTGCACCTGGAAATTCAGCTCTTGGAGGCTGGTCTTTTTCTGCCGACGTCGCCTGCTGTATTCCAAATCCCGGGAGGAGTGTCTTACATGGAGGTCATGCTAAACGCATCAGATACATAAATTAATAAGCAAAGGAAAGCAGTGTGGGGGTGGTGGTTAGGAGACAGGGCTCTGAACACTCTGGTAAAGTGAGAAATGGCTGTACTCGGAAGAGATCGGGGAGCTGAGTGAGAGAGGCACACGTGATGCCAAGGTTTGTGACCTATCCGACCCGAGAAGGTTAGTTACCAGAAAAGAAAAATCCCAAAGAATGTTTAGGAATGTAGCTCTGTGTTAGAGCCCTGCCTAGCGCTATGGAGGTCCAGGGTTCAGCCCCCAGTGACTTGAGGGGAAGTAGAGGAAGGAAGGGTGAGCAGCGGAGAGGTTAAGAGGAGAGAAAGGGAAGAGGGAAAGACAGAAGCAGGCACATCACTCCTGCTCTGGCACTCTTGGAAAGGGCTGCTGAGGGCCACACTATCTGGAGAGGACTGCCCTGGGTACAGAAAAAGCAAGAGTCAGGAGACAGATTAAGAAGCAATGAATAACCAAGAGCGTGCTGAAGCCAAAGAAAGTGAACAAACAGTCGGAGGGAGCTTGAAGCATAGGAAGACGTCACAAGACTTTTCATTGTTGAGACTGTTTTTTTTTAATATTTATTTATTTATTTATGTATACAATATTCTTTCTGTGTGTATGCCTGAAGGCCAGAAGAGGGCACCAGACCTCATTACAGATGGTTGTGAGTCACCATGTGGTCGCTGGGAATTGAACTCAGGACCTTTGGAAGAGCTGGCAATGCTCTCAACCGCTGAGCCATCTCTCCAGCCCAAGACTGTTTTATCTTCTGCTGGGCGTGTTAGCACATGCCCGTAATGCCAGCATTCAAGGGAGAGAGGCAGGAGGATCGCAGCAAGTTCCAGGCCCGCCAAGGCTACACTGTGAGAGCCTGTCTCAATAAAACCAAAATGAGGGCCAGGAAAATGGCTTAGCAAGTAAGGGTGTTTGCTGCACCAGGGTGGAGACCTAGCTTTGATCCTCAGAGCCCCCATCGAGGTAGAAGGAGAGAACCAACCCCACAGGGCTGTCCCCTGACTTGCATGTGTGCACGGTAGCACACAGACCACACCGCACTCATACACAAATAATTAGCTTAGTTCTTCCAAAGCCAATAAATAATATTTTCCGCAGAATATGGTGGCAAATGACAGTAACCCCAGCACTTGGAAGGTGGAGGTGGTAGGACTGTTGCAAGTTCGAAACCAGCCTGGACTACATAGTGAGTTCCTGGCCAACCAGGGTTACATAGGGTTACATAGTGAGACTTTGTCTCAAAAAGAAAAAACAACATCAAAGTAATATTTCCACTTGAAAAAACTAAGTAAAAATAAAACAAAAAAATGTTTTATATGCTCAAAAGAAATGACCTAGATGTTTCTATTGGCATTTGTGGTTCCAAATTTGACCTCCCTCAGGAAGTCTCCAATAATAGGGAGACTACTAGAATCAGTGCTTCAGCAAGCAGGTATAGCCCTGGGCAATGCTGGGAAACCAAAGACCGACAGTGGGGCCGGAAGCCTAAAAACTTAGCGTCTACTGTAATCATTTCCCCCTGCCCTCTGTGAAGATATTCCAAGATCCCAGAGGATGTTAAAGCCACAGATAGCGGGGCTGGAAAGATGGCTCAGTGGTTAAGAGCACCGACTGCTCTGCCAAAGGACCCAGGTTCAATTTTCAGCACCCACATGACAGCTCACAACTGTCTGTAACTCCAGTTCCAGGGGATCTGATGCCCTTATACAGACATACATGCAGGCAAAACACAAATGAAATTTTAAAAACCCACAGACAGTACTAAACCCAGGATATATTAATTTGTCCTAAACATGCACAGCAAAAATAAAATTTAATTTATATATACTGTCCAGAAAGTATTATGGTATGGATCTGAAAAGTCCCTCCAAAGACAGGTGTGTTGAAGGCTTAGCCGCCAAAGCTGTATAGAAGGGGGGCTTGAAGAAAGTGATCGGATCATGGGGATTCTAACCACTGGGTTAATCAATCCATCTATGAGTTCATAATCTGACAGACTATTGGGGGTAATGGGAACTTAGGGGGAAGGAAGGAGTTGGAGGGTAGGGTCCTTGGAGACGTATCCTTGCAAGCTATATCCTATCTTGTCTAGACCCTCTTCCCCACTCTTTCCTGTCTCCCTCCCCATTGAGTTCATTTGGGCTGAGGTTGATCCCAAGGTAACAATAGGAGGTAAGGAGATACAATGAAGACCGTGTCCGAAAGATCGTGTGCCGTGCTCCCAGAGCAAATCTTACAAGACAGGAAGAAGGTGAGCAGTAGGAAGGTCAGGTGGTAGATACAGGTCTCCCAGCTAAAGAGCAACTGGAGCCACAAGTTCGCGAAGGGAACCAACTCATGAGAATAAAGAAGCCCCTCAGCCTTTCCCTCGGTCCACAGCTCTGTCCTGAGGCCTGGGAGCTGCTCACACCTGGACCAGCCTGCACACATCCTCACTAACGCCCAAAGCAAGCTGCTCTCCAGTTCACTTGCTTCTTCTCAATTTAACAAACCTGATTCTATCGCCATTGCCTTCCTGTGACTTAACCCAACGACTTCTCCTCCAACACTGAGCAGCCGCTATGATAAACAGGGCTTTTTGCAACTTGAAGGTGCTTGTGGTCGGAAGCAAAATGAACCCCAAGTTCTCACTCCCCCCACCCTGGGAATTCTTTCTCTCTTAACTGAAGAACTTGGGACAGCCCATTTAAGAGCATGGGATTCCTTTCTCTTCTCTAAAATGGGACCACGGCAATTTGTGCCTCCATGATGCACATGGTTTGATAACAGTATGGTATCTAATGAAGCAACTGTGTTAGAATGATCTATAGAAACATGTATGTGCAAATGCACATGGTCTATAAAAAGAAAGACATATAGGGTGAATATCCCTTATCCAAAATGCTTGATACCAGAAGCGCTTTGAATTTCAGAACTGGGATATTTCCATAATACACAGCACATCTCAGAGATGGAAACCTCTTATGTCTAAACATAAAATTCATTTTTATTGCACATACTGTTTCTGACATGTGACCATAGAAATTTTTTATATTATTTTTCACATGAACTGTTTTTTGTGGTTTTTTTTTTTTTGGTTGTTATTTTGTTTTGTTGTTGGAAGTGGTGGTGATGATATTTGCTTTTTGTTTTGTTTTGTTCTGTTTGTTTGGTTTGGTTTTGGATTTTTTTTTTTTTTGGTGTGAACTTTTTTGATTGTAGCACCACACTGATACTCAAAAAGCTCCTAATTCTGGAGTGTTTGGTTTCTTTTTTGTTTTGTTTTGTTTTTGTTTTTTGATACAGGGTTTCTTTGTGGCTTTGAGCCTGTCCTGGAACTAGCTCTGTTCCAGGCTGGTCTCGAACTCACAGAGATCCGCCTGCCTCTGCCTTCCGAGTGCTGGGATTAAAGGCATGATCCACCATCGCCCGGCCTGGAGTGTTTGGTTTCATATTTCTAGTGTTTGGTTTGGTTTTGATTAGGGGTGCTGGGAGCATAAGCAGCCATGCTTATATTCATTTATATTAGTAGCATGCATGCAATTAATGCATCTTTGGAACTTAGCAACAGGTCTGTGCTTAGATAACCCAGGGACAAAAATCCAACTTTGTAGTCAAAGGCCAGTCATTTGTTTCCTGGCCACCCAGACCTGAAATAATCACACAGAAACTATATTAGTACTCAGATTTGGCCAATCACTTAAACATATTGCTAGCTAGCTCTTGTATCTTAAACTAACCCATTTCTATTATTCTGCGTATCACCTACCTGTAAGGTTCCATTCATCCAATGTCTGTCTCCTGCAGCGGCTACCTGGACTCTCATTGACCCCACCTACTCTCTCCTCCTCTGTCTGCTTGGAACTCCTGCCTTGCCCTACTCTGCGCTGCAATAGGTCCAAAGCAGCTTCATTTTTTAACCAATGGTATTCACAGCAAATGGGGGGGGGGATCCCACATCACAACCCCACCACTGAAACAAATTCAGGTGTTTATTGAGCTCTGGCAGGGTACAAAAAAGTGAAAGCTATACCCTTAGACAGCAGAGATACACCACTAGTCCTCAGAAAGTGACAGAAACAGTTACACGAAAATGAGTTTACTAGCACCAAAGCAAAAAATCTGAGTGCGGCGAGAGCCCGGTTCAAAGCTCTGCTCCAGTCTAGAAGTGAGAAGTCTTAAGTAATTGCTAAATCTGGGTGTCAGTGGTAGAGCACACGCTCATCCTAAGTTTGACACCCAGAATCCAAAACAAACACATGCAAAGCTGAAGTCGAACATTTTCTTGATTTATTTGACTCTCCATAAACTAAAGCCTACCATCTACATCATCATGGGGATACCGCAAAGATTCAATGTGGTTACGCATTGAAAGCCTTAGGATACACTGTAGTATTTACAAGATCAAAATTACACACTGAACTACAAACCAAAAAAATAAGGACAATGTTGGTGGTTTAAGAGCTGGGAGAGGAAGGTGACTATCAAAACTCTGCGAGGAGGGCAGGCAGAATTGCCCTTAGTCGTGAAGACCAGGCTGCACTCCAACAGGCTGAAGGCAGTGAAGAGCACTGAGCCTTTACACGACGACATGACATGGGGAGGCTGACGCTTGTACTTTGGTGATCACAATGCTGCTTCAGACAGTGGTATAGGCATTGCTCAACAAAATCAAAAATTGACTTTAAGGACCTCTGTGATCCAGCCATTCCACCCCCAGATAATCATGTAAAGAAAATGAAATCAGGGTCTTGAGAGGAAATCTGCACCCCAGCCCCAAGTTCACCCCTTCATTATTCACAATGGCCAAGATGAGGAAAGAATGTAGGTAGCTATCAATAAGTTAAAAGATAAGTAATATGTGATGTACACATGCCAGAACACAAGGCTGCAATAGTCAAGGATTCGGGTGAGCAGAGGACATTAATTCATCTCGGTAAATGAAAGAAGTCGGACACAAAAGCAGGCAGGGCACTCATATGAAGAACCGTTTAAAGGCAAAGGCAGCCTATAGACTGCTGGATGCCAGGCACTAAGAGAAGAAACGGGGATTTGTTAATTGATGGCTATAAAATTTCAGCTAAGAAGAGGAAGTCCTAGAAACATGCTGTACAATATTGGGGTCATTTGTTGTTAACACTGTGCACATAAAAATTTAAGCCAGGTCTCATGTAAAGTCTCACCACAATAAAATAAAATTAAAAATAAAATAAAGAGAGACTAACCCAGCCGCCGCGGAGGTTAGAGATCATCCAGGGAAGCCCTGAACTGCAAAGTTCTCCCCGCTACCACCCCCTCAGCTACCTTGCTCTGAAGCTGGAGGGCCCCCACCTTCTCAAGAGCGTGGGCCTATGTCCTCATTCAGCACTCAGGGGTAGCGGGTGCTTTTCATCTTTATTGCAAAATTAGGATTTGTAGCTAAATGACCATCTCAAGACACAGGCTGGAATCAGGGGTGCGCCAAGGCCAAAGTTCAACCTGAAGGCGAGAGCCAGCAGCATCAGGGTCCGCCCCTACACTACACATTTCTGTCTGCAGAGACATTTGCCAAGCTCACAGTACCATCAGGAACAGAAATTGCATTCCAGGGACTGGGTAGCTGGCTCAGCCTATAAAGTGCTAACCCACAAAACCACGAGGACCCAAGTTCAATCCCCAGAACCACCATCCATGTAAAACTCTGGGCATGTAATCCCAGAGCTGCGAAGTCAGATTCCCCAACCTATCTTAACGTGTGAACCCCAAGTCCTAGTGAGAGACTCTGTCTCAAAAGCAAGGTGAATGGATCCTGAGGAACAATACCCAAGGCTGACTTCCAGTCTCTACACACACACACACACACACAAACACACACACAAACACACGAACACGCACCTACATTTCAGATCCACCCAGAGCTTCAGTATATGGCCTTCAGTGGGGTAAGACCTTAGCAATGTCTCAGGCCAGAGGGTCAAGTAGCAGAGACGAAAAGAATCAGAGGCCCCAATAGAGGTTGTGGATGGGGGTGGGACATAGCTGCAGCCAGCGGAGCTGGTCAGGGGACCAAGGAAACCATATGGATAGAAAGTTGTAGAAACATGGGAGGGGATCATAACATGTGACGCAATATTCTTATTAGTGTGACTTCCCAGGGTTCTGAGCTGTGCGTCTCAGAAACCCAGAGTTCTCTTCAGTTTTCTGAAGTCAAAGCCCAAGACTACTTTCCCTCATGTTAGCTGCAAAACTGAAAGGCCAGATTCACTTAAACTGTGTGTGTGTGTGTGTGTGTGTGTGTGTGTGTGTGTATGTTTGTGTGCAAGCGTGCATGCACACATGTATATTTATGTGTGTAGGTGTATACATTTTGAGGCTAAAGGACAACCTTGGTTGTTGCCCCTCAGACACACCCACCTTGTCTTTGAGGTCCTCTCGCTCACCAAGCGTGTTGAGCTGAGTCCTGGCGATCCACCTGTCTATGCCTCCCCTTACAAATTACAACTGTGTGTCTCCACACCTGGTTTGTTTTTAAGATGGGTTTTGGTCCTCACGCTTGCAAACCAAGCATTTTACTGACTGAGTTATCGTCCCCACGATCAAAATCATTTTGTTAAATGAAACAAAGTTGTTTCATGCAAACGTGGGCCCACAAAGTGGAGAAGAGGCCAGATCCCACCTTAAAAGTTAGAACCTGGGTGTCGCCGGCAGTCTTTGCATAAAAAAAAAACCTAGTTATTAAGAAATTGAAAATAACCTTCAGAGGAGGAATAATGAGAGCTATTTTAAAAGCCACAATGAGGGAGTCAGATTTCTTTCTAGCAGGTGTGACACTCTTCACAAAAAGGAGAAGCCCGTGGGAGGGGGCTCATCACACTCGCCTCAGGGAACATTGTGAGGAAGTCAGCACACTGGGATTCCGATCAATTTTTCTCACTTTCCCCCTCAGAAATCCCTCTGAGGGGTCTCCCCCATCACTTAAAACTGACAGAGTTTTTCGGCTGGTGGTGCCAACTCCAAGAGACTGTTAGAGGTTGAAGACTATTCCCCAAATTCATATGTTGAAGTCTTCAGCCTCACCATCTCTGAATATAGTTGATTTGAGAAGTGGGGTCTTTTAAAGAGATGGTAAGGGCAGGGTGTGGGAGGACATGCTCACAGTTCCACGCAGTGCTCAACAGGCAGAGGCAGGAGGATCAAGCAGCTAGAGTCGGCCTACATTACACAGCAAGACCCTGTATTAAAAAACCAAGGGCTGGGTCTGGCAAAATGGCTCAGCAGGTAGAGGTGCTTGCAACCAAGTCTTACAACCCAAGTTCAGTTCCTGGGAGCTATACGCTATGAGGAGGGAACTCACTCCCAAAAGTTGTCCTTCTGCTTCTACATGTGCGTGGAGCGAAGGTGCACCTCCACAAATAAAGTAAAAAATGTAATAAAAAGAATATTTTTAATGGAAAGAACAAACCAAGGGCTAGTGGAAGAGCATGACCTAGCTTTCATAAAACCTTGGATTCAGCCCGAATGACCAACACACAAGTGCACACACACACACACACACAGAGAGAGAGAGAGAGAGAGAGAGAGAGAGAGAGAGAGAGAGAGAGAAGAGAGACCAAATGAGGTCATATGCATAGGTGTTGCTCCAAGATAATTGGTGTCCTTATGAGAAGAGGATTATGCCCTAGCTGAGAAGTAGGAGGACAGAGAACAGCTATCTACAAATCAAGAGGAGAGACGTCAGAGGAACCCATCCCTGCTGTGGCTGAGCTCGGATTTCTAATCTCAAGGACTATGAGAAAGCGTGTTTCTGTTATTTAAACCACTCAGCCTGCATGGGGCTTCCGCTGTACAATTACAATTTCACGCTGCCCGACGTCTCTCTAGACCCTGCTCCCCGGAAGATCAGCTTCCAGTGCCTCTCAAGATAAAGAAACATCAGTCTGGTCTCGTTCCCAGGCAACACAGAAACACCATAAAACCAGGCCACTACTGGGCCCCTGAATGACCCTGAGTTGGCCTCCGAGATGCACATGTCTCAGGATGAAACTTGACTGCGGGTGAGCCAGGGACCCACAGCATCATAAAGGGATCCGAAACGACGGCTTTGATGGCTCTGACATCCCACCTACCACACCCACGCTGCTCCTCAAATTAAGGAGCTGTCACTCACAGGGGAAGATCTCAGGGGCAGGAATTTTCCTTTGCACTGGAGAATGCTCCCAGGGGGGCAGTTATAATCAGTTCTTTCCTTTATTGAGATGGGGAAAGTGACCCAAAACCACAGGGTTGTTTTTCTAACCGAGGAGCATGTGACCTTGCAAATAAGCCATGGACAGCTCAACTCAGTAGATTAAAGACATATACCAGCACCCTGTGCCTGGCCACTACATGGTGGTCTTGGCCCAAAATCTGTTCTCTCCACCTTCCTCTTAGATCAGCAAGGTACTGCAGGCAGCCCCAGCTAAAGACAGCAGTGACCAGCTTTTATTGATTCTGCTTTTGTGTCTTGCACATCTCGTGCACTAAATGCTGCCCCAGTGGAAAAGTCCTCCCCCCACTCTGGACTATGATCTCTGCCTTAGCTGGTCCACAGTCTTCAGGGTGTTCTCCAGACTATCCTCCTAAGTGATGAGCTTAGGTATCTACTCGTGTCCATACTGCCCCTTAAACTAAGAAGAGTGTCCCATGAGCATTTTGAGTGGGATCATTATTTGTTGATGATGTGTCCAGTGCATGATAGAGTACTAATTAGTATTCCATGCTAGTAAAATCCCAAATTGGGTACCCACAATATATCCGATTGCTGCCCAGTGTCCCCCAGGGGCCACTATTTCAAATGTATGTTCAATCCACCTAAAAAGCTCTTCTAGAAAGACGAATGCTTGGGCTGGGGAAGGATCTTAGTTGGTAGGATGCCTGGATAAAACTCCTGACTCCCAGCAGCACATGAGCTGGGTATGGTGACACACCTCTGTAATACCAGCACTTGGGAGATGGAGGTAGGAGGATCAGAACTCTGAGGTCACTCCCCACTGCTTAGGGATTCTTAGGCTAGTCTGGGATGCATCAGCCCCTGGCTTGGTGTCAGCATTTCCTGAGCCGCAGCCAGTATCAAGACACACTCAAGCTCTCTCATCAGAATCACCCCCGTAGCATGTAAACTAACCCTCCGTGTTCATCTCTGGTTTTAAAGACATCAAACGGCATCTCATTAAACACAGGAAGCATCAGAGCTTCACCATGTCATGTGACGCTCCCCAGCTGTGAGCCTTTCTTACCTCCCGCCTTCCCATCCACCCACCGCAACTCCCACCCACCCCATGCCCTCTCTGGCCTGGTGATCCGGCCTCAGGGCGTCTTCCACACTGACAGGCTATCCTACATGTCTGTATTTTCTACCAGCCTAAGATGTTGCTCATCTTCCTCTCTTCCTGGAAAAAAAACAAAGCATTAATAATTTTCCTAACTTGCTTACGAGCTTCCTTAGGAAACCTGACTCTCCCCATCCCAGGCACAGCTTACTTCTTCTTCCACACCGGTGTATCCTCCAGCAACGTCTGTCACAGCCATGCACCACGTGTCTCCTTGTTTATTCGATATGTCTTTCTCACTGGACCCAAAGCTCTTGGGTGTCCCTGGCACCTGGCACTCAGTGCTTCATCTTGTATACCAGAGACAAAGGATGGCATGAGAGAGTGATACCTTCCTCCACCTCGGTCTCCTTGATGCCTCTGCTTCTCAGTCCTGCTAAGCAGAAGGGAGATGCCAGAAGCCACAGAGAAAAGCCAAGTCACCTAACAGAGGGCTCCTTGCCATGGCATCGAGGAATCCCAGGGTCACTGGCAAGTGGAAATGACCGGGATGGTGACTATGGCAACACTGAGGTATATGGGCCAGAACCACAGTAAGGGTCATGGGGCCACAGCGACTCACTGATGCTCTTCAGCTCAGCACATGCTGTCAGCTAATCCCACGGTAAAGGCCTGGCACATGGGTCTCCACCTTTCTGTCGTGCTTATCTTTTTGAGCCAAGGTCTCATACTCACTACGTAGCTGTGATAGCTAGTTTTTCTGTCGACTACACACAAGCTAGTGTCATTCTGGAAAAAGGAACCTTAATAAAGAAAATATGTCAATAGGATTGGCCTGTAGGCCAGTCTATAGGTCATTTTCTTGATTAAGGGTTAATGTGGGAAGGTCCAGCTCACTGTAGGCAGTGCTAGCCCTGAGCTGTAGTCCTGGATGCGATAAGACATCAGGCTGAGCAAGCCCTGGGAATCAATTCCATGTGCAGTGCTCTCTATGGCCTCCTCTTCAGTTCTTGCCTCCAGGTTTCTTGCCCTACCTCCCCACGTTGCTTTCAGTCATGGTATTTTATCACGACGATAGGAACCCTAACTAAGAGAGTGGCCAAGGCTGGCTTTGAGCTTCCAATCCTTCTGCCTCTAACCCCAAGCACTGGGGTCCAAGCATACACCACCATAACCAGTACGGAGGAGTAAATCCAGGGCTTCATGACACTGAACAAACATGATACTGACTGAGCCACGTACCCAGGCCTCAGCACACCTTGAACAAGACCTGATATCCCAGATGAGTAGCAACTGGGCTAAAGGGCACTCTCTGTAGACACTGCATTGAGCTTGAGGTGGAGATGGACAACAGAAACCCTTGAACTCACAGGAGGAGAAAAGGTCCCCTGAACAGCATCATTTTCCCTGCCTTTGGGAAGAGCTCCCATTTCCAGGGTGCCTGGAGTTATGAGGGGTTACAGAGACCCTTAAATTGACTCGCTTAACTCAGGGGAAAAGAAGATAGCTCGCTACTCATCTGGCTCACCCCAGTGGTCATCTTAATTACCAGTCAGCCATGTCATTTGTCTGGTCCAAATGTTGCCATGGTTCCTCGGTGTCGGAAGGGGATCAAACTGCCTTCGAGGCATCCTAAGGGCGCGTCATTGTCCCCTCTGTCTCCTTCTAACTTTCTATCCCCTCCTGTGCCTTAAAATATGTCGGCTACAGAACAACATACCCTCAAACTCACCAGATTCCCTGTGTCTTTGTGCCTCCGCATCTTGGGAACACATTGTTCTCTGTGCCTGCTCTCTCTCTCTCTCTCT
>NC_022014.1:72388749-72393104 GCF_000317375.1 Microtus ochrogaster
CTCTGTCTCTGTCTCTGTTTCTCTCTCTCTCTCTCTGTCTCTCTCTCTCTCTCTCTCTCTCTCTCTCTCTCTCTCTCTCTGCCTGCCTGTCTAGACTCTCCCATCTGCCCTTCCCTTCTCAGCTCGGTGTCTCTCTAGCGCACAAGCTTCTCACCAGCTCCTCAGCTGTCCTACACCATAGGAAAACTCGGCCCCCTGTATCACACCTGCGCAGACCGGCCCACTCCTGTATTGTTTCCAAGTTCCACCTGCGGTTGTATGGCTGACAAGTCGCCTCACCTTTCTGAGCCTCAGTACCCTTCCCTGTAAGGGAGAGTAGCCACTGTCTGCCAAAATAAATGAGATAATGTGTGGGAAGCTTCAGCCACCTTGGACTCAGCACACTTCATAGTACACACTGGATGGGTGAGGACCGGTACCTGCACCTGGGTCCACATTCGGCTGGTCCGGGCCTTCCTCTAAAAGTCTGGTTGTCTAGCTCAGGGGGAAATGGCTGAGGATCTCCTACCACAGGCTCCTGAGGTTCTGTAGGGCTCTACCCTGTCTGATGACCTAAGGGGTTCTGTGATCCAACCCAGGACCCAAGTGTACACCAGACAGGATGCAGACAAGATCCTTGCCAGCACAGGGCATGCAGGAAGCAATGTTGTGGGTGAGGAGGACAGAGTCCGTAGACCCAAAGAGGAAAATCGCTCTCGCTGGAATCAGAAGATCCTGCTTCACAGAGGGGTGGGAGTTGGGCAGAGGGGGAAAGGGATGTTCCCATGGATGTCTGGAAAGGTATGGGGTTCCTACAGAAACAAGAACATCCATGAGTGGCCGCTCTGAGTGCCAGGGCTGCTGTGCTCTTACTCTGGGAGGGCAGGAGTGGGAATTGGGTGGAAAGCAGAGCCAGAGAGACAGTGGACTAGGGACCTTAAGAAGCCAGGCTGCAAAGAGGGGTACAGTATCCCATGAGCCCAGGAAGCCAATAGGGAGGACCACGTGAAAGAGGTCACTCAGTTTGGGAGAGAAAAGCAATGTGTATGAAGGACATCACAGAGGAGTGGGGAGGCAATGAGGTTCATACAGCTGGCTGAGAGCAGAGGCTGTGTTGAAGAACAGGCTTGGGTGGGGGGTTAAGGCAGAGGTAAATGGGAGATGAAATAGAGGCAAGGGGGTTGAGGTAGAGGTGAGGAAGGTGACATGGAGGGGGAAAGAAGACAAACTGGAAAGGAGGTGAGGGGACTGGGGATGGGGGTGGGGAAGGCTGGGTGGAGGTAAAATATGCTAAGATTGGGGGCATGGCGGTAGAGAGCAAGACTCCACTCAGAAAGCCGAGGCAAAGGATGCTTTGCATTCAGTGAGCATGAGTGCTCCGGACAGGTGCTCTGAACCTCCAAGCCAGCCTGTCTTGTCTTGCATGGGAGGAGAAGACAGTCCTGGGGCACAGTCTAAAGGTGATGCTTTACTTTTGAACGGCAGACTTCTTGTCCTTTTAAGCGCTGGGAACTGACTGCTTACGCGTCGGAATAAGACAATATTGCTTTCTGTTCTCAGCATGACCCTCACACCTACCTACCTCTGCTACCTGGCCTCCGGAAGACAACTAGGTATGACGAATGTCCCCATGTTCCCAGGACTGTCCTGCTTTTACCATCGTGTAGATTAGGACAGTTAGTCACCAGCTGCACCCAGTTGCTAAGCCGCAGGGGCTTAAGACAGAACCCAGCTTGTCACAAAGCATTGGGCTAATTCTGCTCAATAGGATAATCCTATTTCACACCGCACCGTGAAAAGTGGCATGAGCCAGAAGGGGGATAGACAAGTGACCTGGGACCTAAGCCCCTGTGTGTCCCTTCCCACGCTTTCTAACTCAAAAGCCCAGAACAAAATGAACCACTTTGCCCCCAGACACATCACTCCATAGGTGCGTTCCACCTCCCCCATGTCCATCGTGAACAGACACCCTGTGCTGGCCATTTGCCATCGACAGGAAAAGGTTCAGACTGTACAGAAAATACAACCTCAAAAAGGGGGGGGGGCTCTCAAACCCTCAGATCACAACATTTTCCTGGTCTTTTACACACACACACACACACACACACACACACACACACGGAGGGGGGAATCCTGCTGTTCAGTATTGGGGAAAATGCTCGAAATATTCATTTAGTAGCTGATACCTTGTAACAATATCAGCTCTCTCATATCCCCGCGCAGCCTCAAGCACCCTCCTCTATGAGTAACAGGTTGTTTTCGGCCTCCAGCCGACCATCACGGCTGCATTCAAATTCTCTACTATAAACAGTTTACGCGAAAATCATTATAGTTTTTAAATGCAACCACATATAGCAAAAAAAAAAAAAAAAAAAAAAGTAATGTAGTACAATTGAGCAGTGTGAACCCACCTAGAGGGACGCCCTCTGCCCCTGCCCAATCTTCTCTTGGACACTCCACAAATTGGGTCCCCGCCCACCTGCCAGGGTCCAGATGGGGACACCCGGGGTACCTTTTGGAGAAAAGCCATCCTCGGCCTGTACTGCTGGCCTTGGTGTCGGATCGTCATTCTGGACCCTGGATGAATTCACGACCACAACACGACTGGGAGCGAAAAGGGAAAACCCCCAAGTTCACAAGCCAGCCTGGGCGTGGACGGGGAGGCGCCGAGAGCTGAGCGCCCAGGGCCCAGGATGCTCGCCGCCCCTCGACTCTGCCCTCGCACCCGCCGACATGCAAAGCAGCTGGAATTCGCGCCAACCAATCAGCGAGCAGCGCCACGCGCTCATTAGCATGCACTGCGCGGGTTCCTACTTGCCACCAGGGGGCGGCGTCCCGCTCCACCTGGACCAAGCATCAGGTAGGAAGGGCCAATTAGGGATGCTGAAACTAGAGCGTCTGTCCCAAGGTGTGTGAGCCTGCTAACCTAAAAGGAGTCTGTAGAGAAATGAGACGAAGCACTCACCAACAAAGCACACCGGAAACGGGACTTTCCCATGCCGGCTTGCAGAAGAGTTGGGCATCCTTGGATAAGTTAGCGTTAACAATTCCTTCATGAGAGTAGCAACATTTTAAACAGGTTCGTGATATCTGGTATAAGCGTCCATTGAGCATTTAATAGATGAGTAACGCTGGGGTTGTTCTTAAATAAATATTTAAGAAAAAAATAAGATGTGGACTTTTATTTATTGACCCCAAAAGTAGACTAATTGGTAAGACGTTGATTACAAGAGGGGAAGAAGCAGCCGGGTGGTGATGGCACACGTCTTTAATCCCAGCAAGTCTCTGAGTATGAGGCCAGTCTGGTCTACAGAGCGAGTTCCAGGACAGCCAGAGCTACACGGAGAAACCCTGCCTCGAAGAAAGGTCGGGAGGGGTGTGGCCGGAAGTGAGGAAGGCAAAGGAAGTCTACATGTACTCATTAATATGTATCCTTAGGAAAATCACATTTTATTTCTCATTCCTGCTGATTGCATTCGTTTGTCCTTAATAGACTTTAAGAGTACTTTTAAATTAAGCTAAAAATTGAGCAGATGAAGCAGAGCAGAGGCCTCGAGAGTATCTGTTCACTACACACATTCATAGCCTCCCCTATGTGCTGCCAGTTGATGGGCCTATAGTAACACATATCTAGAAAACGAAAGGACAAAGCCCCTGATTAGTCATCAGGACCTTTCCAGCTTGGTCATGTCTTCGAGTACTTTCTCCTGTCTACACAAGCAGGATGGACATCCAACGTAGCATGTAACATGTCTAACTTGGAAGAGAACAAAGAGATTTGCCCTGGTGGGGCTCAGTCAACTGCCGTTAGCATATAAGTCCTTATCCATTCTTTTCTTTCAGGTCAGATTAACTTGTAAGAATCTGTTGAAAGCTATGGACAATCAGAAAGCATGCTCACATACATATTCACATAACATGACTCAAGCTTGCAAACAATGTCAAAGGGCTCATGGCTGGTTGCCCTCGGAGCCCTTTCAGGAAACCCTTCACTGGAGAGGATTTGAGCTCTCCAGGGGTCGGCTGGTGCAGAGGACCAGAGTTCCTGCCAATCAAAGCAGACCTCCAAGAAGTGTGTCCCTTCTATGAGCCGGGATCCCAGGAAAGAGCTGGACTGTCTTGACTTTTCTTCACGGAACGTCTTCTGGGCTTAACGTTACACAGAACACACATAAGCAAACAAAATCCGAGGTTCCTCCCAGCACCAGCATGCCTTAATTCTGTAATTTCTGAGTAGAGAAAATAGAAGTGACTTCCTGGAATGAAGGATTGGGAACTTAAATTGTTCAGGAATAAAGAAGGGCAAAAACAGCCGGGCGGTGGTGGCGCACGCCTTTAATCCCAGCACTCGGGAGGCAGAGGCAGGCGGATCTCTG
>NC_022014.1:72393254-72399265 GCF_000317375.1 Microtus ochrogaster
TTCCCAGTTCTAGACTAGAAGAGGGCTTAGTCTGTCCCTGTCATTTCTTCTTCTATCAGGGTTTCCTCCCAAGCATTCACATTTCAGAGTCCCTTCCCTAGCTCCCTGGACCAGAGATGCTCAGAAGTTCTGCCAGAGGCCACTCCCCAGCCTGTGATGTGCTTCCACAAAGTTTAAATTGAGCTTGTTGGATTGTTACCTTTGCAAATGTCAGCTAAGGTCAGATAAAATCAAGACAAGAAGAATCTGAGGTGAACTGCAAGCTGAGTTTAGAAGGAGGTAGAAAGGAAAGATGAGCAGAGGAAGCCAACAACAACAAAGATTAGAAGAGGAACATTAGAGACAAAGAGCAACAGAGGGGCCGTGGGGCAAGTGAGAAGTCTGTTGGGGCACAGCTGGGACGGAGCCTTCCCGAGGGCAACGGTGTCTTTGTGAATCTCCTACATAGCTGCATCTCCGTGCCTTGCTGTCAAAATGAGCCAATATGTAATTTGATAGTAAAGGTTTAGGTAATGTCCTGCAAAAGAAATAGACGCCATTAACCTATTTAAACAGCAATTATATCATATGCCAGGCATTGCACTGAAAAGTCTGGTATTCAGAGCAGACCATGATCCCATTTCCATCTCGAGGAGCTTCCGGTTTCATGAAGGAAAAGAATTACATAAAACCAGTTTAAAATGCAATATAGACATGTCAGAAACCAGATGACACGATACGGGGCTTTGGAAAGACCTTGCATCTAGTCTGAGTGGAAGACAATTGTGATTGGGGAGACAGTCCAGAGAAGGGGTCTTAAAGAAAAAAGGGGAGTCAACCATGACACAAGCAATCGAAGACACCAGAAGAAAACAAGAAAGGATACAGAGGCAAGAGTCAGCATTATTGGGAGGTGGCAGCAAGGAGTTCGCTGAACCCCAGATCCCAATGCTGATGCGATTTGGAGGGGCTGGGGCTGGGGTGGAATGGGAAGGGGGAGAAAGGGAGACAGTAAATGATAAAAGGGTTCTGTACTGGGGACAGCACCATGGGTAAAGCACTTGCTGTGCAAGAATGAGGTCCTGGGTTCAACCCCCAGAGCCCACTCTTCTTTTTTTTTTTTTTCAAGAAAAAGGAGCATTAAAGTATACTTGCAGCTCCAACATTAGATGGAGACAAAAAGAAGCAAATTCACCCAGAAGGACTAGAGGACAGGAAATAATCAAACGGAGAGCCCAAATCAACAAAATAGAAACAAAACAATACAAAGACTCAATGAGACAAGAGTTGGTTCTCCCAGAAAATCAACAAAATGGACAAACCTTTATCCAAACTAGCCAAAAGGCAGAAATAAAGTGGGGGACATGACAGACACAGAGAAAACCCACAGAATCATCAGGTCATATTTCAAAAACCTGTACTCCACAAAATTGGAAAACTTGAAGGAAATGAACAATCTTCTTGATAAATATCACTTACTAAATTAAATCAACCCAGATAAGCAAATTAAACAGACCTATAACTGCTAAAAAAAAAAAAAAAGATAGAAACAGTCATCAAAAGTCTCCCAACCAAAAAAAAAGCCCAGGCTCAGGGGTTTCAGTGCAGAATTCTACAAGATTTTCAAAGAAGAACTAATATCAATACTCCTCAAATTGTTCCACACAATAGAAACAGAAGGAGCATTGCCAAATTCTTTTTATAAGGTTATAATTACCCTAATACCCAAACCACACAAAGACATTACTAAGAAAGAGAATTACAGACCAATCTCACTCATGAACATTGATGCTAAAATACTGGCAAACCAAATCCAAGAACACAATCAGAAAAATCATCCACCATGATCAAGTCAGCTTCATCCCAGAGATGCAGGGATGGTTCAACATACAAAAATCTGTCAATGAAATCCACCATATAAACAAACTGGAGAAAAAAAAACAAATGATCATCTCATTAGATGCTAAAAAAGCCTTTGATAAAATACAACATCTCTTCATGACAAAGATCTTAGAGAGAGCAGGGATACAAGGAACATACCTAAACATAATAAAGGCAATATCCAGCAAGCCAAAAGTCAACATCAAACTAAATGGAGAGAAACTAAAAGCGACCCCACTGAAATCAGGAACAAGACAAGGTTGTCCACTCTCTCCATATCTATTCAATATAGTTCTTGAGGTTCCAGCTAGAGCAATAAGACAACAAAAGGAGATCAAGGGGTTACACATCGGAAAAAGAAGTCAAACTCTCACTATATGCTGATGATATGATTCTTTACATAAGTGATCCCAAAAATTATACTAAGGAATTTCTACAACTCATAAACACCTTCAGTAATGTAGCAGGATACAAGATTTACTCAAAAAAATTAGTAGCCCTCCTGTACACAGATGATAAATGGACTGAGAAAATCAGAGAAACATCACCTTTCACAATAGCCACAAATAGCATAAAATATCTTGGAGTAACTCTAACCAAACAAGTGGAAGACCTGTATGACAAGAACTTTAAATCTTTAAAGAAAGAAATTGAAGAAGACACGAGAAAATGGAAAGCTCTCCCATGCTCTTGGGTAGGTAGAATTAACATAGTAAAAATGGCAATCTTACCAAAAGCAATCTACAGATTCAATGGAATGCCCAGTAAAATTCTTCACAGACCTCCAAAGAACAATACTCAACTTCATATGGAAAAGCAAAATACCCAGGAAAGCCAAAACAGTCATGTGCAATAAAAGAACTTCTGGAGGCATCACAATCCCTGACTTCAAACTCTACTACAGAGCTACAGTATTGAAAACAGGCTGGTACTGGCATAAAAACAGACAGGAGGACCAATAGAACCGATTCAAAGACCCAGATATCAATCCACACACCTACGACCATCTCATTTTTGACAAGAAGCAAAAAATATCAAATGGAAAAAAGCATATTCAACAAATGGTGCTGGCATAACTGGATATCAATATGTAGAAGAATGAAAATAGATCCGGTTGAGTTGCACACAACTCAAGCCCAAATGGATCAAAGACCTCAACATAAAACCAACCACACTGAACCTCAAAGAAGAGAAAGTGGGAAGCACACTTGAATGCATTGGCACAGGGAACCACTTCCTAAACATAACCCCAGCGGCACAGACACTGAGAAAAACAATTAATAAATGGAACCTCCTGAAACTGAGAAGATTCTGTAAAGCAAAGGACAAGGTCAACAAGACAAAGAGGCAGCTTATATGATAGGAAAAGATCTTCACTAACCCCACATCAGACAGCGGGCTGATCTCCAAAATATACAAAGAACTTAAGAAACTGGTCATTAGAAGAACAAATAATCCAATAAAAAATGGAGTACAGACCTAAACAGAGAACTCTCAACAGAGGAATCTAAAATGGCTGAAAAACACTTAAGGAAATGCTCAACATCCTTAGTCATCAGAGAAATGAAAATCAAAACAACTCTGAGATTCCATCTTATACCTGTCAGAATGGCCAAGATCAAAAACACTGTTGAGGCCGGGTGATGGTGGCGCACGCCTTTAATCCCAGCACTCGGGAGGCAGAGGCAGGTGGATCTCTAGGAGTTCGAGACCAGCCTGGTCTACAGAGCTAGTTCCAGGACAGGCTCCAAAGCCACAGAGAAACCCTGTCTCCAAAAAACAAAACAAAACAAAACAAAACAAAACAAAAAAAAACCACTGTTGACAACTTATGCTGGAGAAGATGTGGGCTAAAGGAAACACTCCTGCATTGCTGGTAGGAGTGCAAACTGGTACAGCTGCTTTGGATATTAGTGTGGCGATTTCTCGGAAAATTAGGAAACAATCTACCTCAAAACCCAGCAATACCATTTTTGGGTGTATACCCAAAGGATGCTCAATTGTACCACAAGGACATGTGCTCAACTATGTTCATAGCTTGTTATAGCCAGGACCTGGAAACAACCTAAATGCCCTTCGACCAAAGAATGGATAAGAAAAACGTGCTACATTTACACAATGGAGCATTACATAACAGAAAAAAATAATGACATCTTGAAATCTGCAGATAAATGGATGGAACTATAAAACATCATATTGAGCCGGGCGATGGTGACGCACGCCTTTAATCCCAGCACTCGGGAGGCAGAGGCAGGTGGATCTCTGAGAGTTCGAGACCAGCCTGGTCTACAGAGCGAGTTCCAGGACAGGCTCCAAAGCCACAGAGAAACCTTGTCTCGAAAAACCAAAAAAAAAAAAAAATCATATTGAGTGAGGCAACCCAGACCCAGAAAGACAATTATCATATGGACTCACTCATAAGTGGCATTTAGACATAAAGCAAAGAAAAACCAGCCTGCAATTCACAATCCCAGAGAACCTAGACAACAAAGAGGATCCTAAGAGAGGCATACATTTATCTAATTGACATGGGAAATAAAAAATACTAGGTCTCTTGAGTAAATGGGGATCATGGGGACCATGGGAGAGGGTAGACAGGGAGTGGGGAGGAAGCAAGAGGAATGGAGAAAAAAATATGGCTCAATAAAAACAATAAGAAAATTTAAGAAAAAAACCCCTATCTCTGATCAAAAGTACTCAATCTGAAAAGCATATATAAACAGGATATATAGAGGTCCTGTGGTGGGGAGTATAAAATAATAATAATAAAATAAGAAATAAACAGGATGTATGCCAGCCTGTGATGCTTAATTTAAAATGTCAATTTAATCAGAGCAAATAAGACAGGAGATTAGCATAGCATATGTCTGAAGGTATATATGATAGCATTTCTAAAAGATAACTAGGTCATAAGATGTAACTGGAGGTTTTTCTCCCACCCACCAGTTCCCAAATAAACACTCAGAAGCTTAATTACAAATTGTTTGACCTATTAGCTCAGGCTTATTATTAACTAACTTTTACAACTTAACGCATTTCTAATATTCTATATTTTACCAAGAGGCTCATGGCTTGTTACCTCACACCTTGCTTCTCCAGTGGCAGCCAGCATCTCCCTCGACTCTGCCTTCTTTTTCCCTTTATCTTTGCTTGGATTTTCTGCCTGGCTCTATTCTGCCTGGATGTTGGCCAAATCTGCTTTTTTATTAGCCAATGGTAATAAAACATATTCACAGCATACAGAAGGGCATCCCACATCAATCAAGGCTCTGCCCTAATGTATGAATGACTGTGATGGATTCATAATACGATAGTATTGAGGCTGGGGAGATGGCTTATTCAGTACAGTGCTTGATGCGCAAGCATCGCGACCTGAGTTTGCTCTCTCAGAACCCATATTACAAAGAACAGAATGAGGAAGAGGAAGAGGAAGATGAGGAGGAGAAAGAAAAGCCTGGTGATGTATATCTATAATCCCTCTGGAAAGAGGACTGGAGGATCCAAGGGCTTGTAAGCCAGCCATTCTACTGAACCATCAAGCTCCACATTTGAAGAGAGATCCTGCCTCAAAAAAATAAGATGAAGAATGATTAAGGAATACATTGAATGTCGACTTATGTTCTGCTCCACATCATAAACGATATGACAGTATTATTAGGAGGGGGTGAAAGAAAGTAAATGGGGCCTCATTAGAAAAGTAGGCCACTGGGGGCCTTGGGGCTATTTCTTGTCCTGATCACTTCTGATGTCATGTTCTCTCTAGTTCTTGGCCTCCATACTGTGAACATCTCTTATCAGTCCATACACTGCCCCTGCTATGATTTTCTGCCCAAGGGTACAGAGGCAAATGGACACAGCTAGAGCCCTCTGAATTCATGAGGCAAAATAAATCCTTCCTTCTTTCAAAAGCTGCTTATGGGCCAACGAAATGGTGCAGTGGTGTCTGCTGCCAAGCCTAGCAACCTGAGTTGGATCTCTGGGGCAAACATGGCGGAGTAGAAGAACTGACTCCCACAAACTGACCTCTGACCTGCAAGTGTTTGCCGTGCCACACTTGAGTGTGGGTGCACTTGCACACACACGTACACATGCTAAACAAATTTCTTTTTTTTTCACTTTTTTTTATTAAATTTTATTATTCAATTAAGGAT
>NC_022014.1:72399768-72404483 GCF_000317375.1 Microtus ochrogaster
GGATGCCTATATGTTTGTCTTTGGATTCACCTTCTAATTAGCTTCTCTAGGATCGCGAATTATAAGCTCACTGTCCTTTATTTATGGCTAGAAACCAAATATGAGTGAGTATTAACAAATTTCTTAAAATGTTTTTTAAAACTATGTCAGGTATTATCACACCTATGCAAAAGTAGCTATTGCAATGTCCTCTGCTAGACTGACCCCAAGATCTTCCTGGTGTCCTCGGCATCTCTGTGACTCACACGGACTCCTTTAAGCCACCGTTTCCTTTGTAAGGAGCTGTGGTGGTTTCGATGAGAATGGCCCCCTAGGCTCATATGTTTGGTCGTGAGTACCTGTGCTTATGTTGGTGGCTGTTTGGGGAAAATTAGGAGATTTGGGGCCTCCTGAAGGAAGACTGCCGCTAGGGACTGGTTTTGAGGTTTAGACTTGTAGCATTTTGAGTTCCCTTTCTGCCTCCTACTTGCAGATCAAAATGTGAGCTCTTGGCTGTTCCTGCCACCACACCTTTGCTCCACCATCATGGATTCTGACCCTCTGAAACTGTGAGCACACTCAAATGCTTTCTTTTATGAGCTGCCTTCTACTGTGTTTTGTCACAGCAATAGCAAAGTAACTAAGACAGGAGACAATAGTTTTAAGTAACAAGTGTCATTCTGACAGCTTCCCAGAGTGAAGTCCCTGCTCCTTCAGCTCCCTTTTCCTAGGTTTCTCAGGGGGTAGGAAAGGTGAGGGAAGATTATGTACCAGCGAAACAAAGAAAAAAAATTACTATAGCCTACAAGAATTTTCCTTTTGACGGGAGGGGAGGGTTGCTTTTTCATATAGGGTCTCATATAGCTCAGGAGATCATCTTAAACTCTGACTAGCCACCTTCTGATTCAAGTGTTGAGATTACAGGCATATGCCACCATACTGACTTTTCAAAACTGGTGTCTTAGTCAGTGCTCTGAAGAGACACCGTGACCAAGGCAAGTCTTAGAAAAAAGAACATTTCACTGAGGGCTTACTTAGCATTTCAAAGGTTTAATCCATTATCACCGTGGCTGAAAGCATGGTGGCTCACAGGCAGACGTGATGCTGGAGAAGTAGCTGAGAACCACATCCTGGTCCACTAGTGACAAGGGAGACTTGGTGTGAGCTTTAGATACCTCAAAGCTCACACCCAGTGACACACTTCCTCCAACAAGGCCACATCTTCTATTTCTTCTCAAGTATTGCCACTCCCTGATGCTAAGCATTCAAATTATATGAGCCTATGGGACCATCTTATTCTAACTACCACAATTGTCTTGTTTCTAGAGACAGAGTCTCACTCTTCAATACAAACTTCCCTAAAACTTCCTATGTAGCCCAGGCTGACCTCAAGCTCACAGCAATCCTTCTGTCTCAGCCTCCCAAGTACTAGGAATATAGCCCTACGCCACCCCACCCACTGTCCTACAAGAAAAATGTTTGACATCTATTGCTGTGGGATCCTGAATGCTGTGAATATGTGTTGTTTTCATTGGTTGATAAATAAAGATGCTTGGGCCTATGGTAAGGCAGGATAGACCCTCGTGGCAAATCCAAACAGAGATACAGATGAAAAAGGGCCAAGTCTGGGGGATGCCAGTCAGCAGCAGAGGAAGTAAGACATATAGAAAATGAAGTAACACCACAGCCACATGCAATAGGTAGATTAATAGAAATGGGTTGATTTAAATGTAAGAGCTAGCTAATAATAAGACTGAGCCTCTGGCCAAACATTAATAAGTAATATTAAGTCTCTGAGTAGTTATTCGGGAATTGGCAGGTGGGAGAGAAACCTCCATTACAATCTATTGCTTACACTTGAGTTAGATGTTGAGACACTCCATGGCTAGACAATCTATTGAGCCAGACTCAGAAAGAATAAATTATTTGAGAGATTCAAGTGAGAGACACTGAAGATACTTGAATAAGAGACAGGCATAATGAAAGCAATCCTCCAGGGAAAGTCGATTCTCTGAGATTATGCTTTTAGTCTGCTTGGCCACACCACCTCTGGGAGTTTACTTTCTCCATCTCATCTTTGATAGCCTTTTGATCTCAAAATTCAAATCATTCTGCAAACGCTAAATTGAATCTTTTGAGGAGCAAGTGCTCTTTACTGCTGAGACATTTCACCAGTCCCACATCAACCCTCATGAGAGAAGATAATGAGTAGCCAAAACCTAACTGAAGATAGTTAATAAAGACCAGTTACAACTCTGTAATTTCACACTCTTTCTATCAACTCTAATTGTTCCATAAACTGAACAGGTTATCTCAGGACCAGGAAACTGGGTGTCTTTGGAGTAAATGTAGTTTTGATAGTTGTGATCTGAGCGTTCTAAATGAGATTTGTAGTGATGTTTTCTTTTATGTTTTAACAAATAAAGTTTGTCCGAAGATCAGAGTGCAGAACTAAGCCACTAGAGACCAGGGAGTGGTGACACACACCTTTAATCCCAGGACTTGGGAGACAAAGGCAGAGGGGTCTCTGTTAGTTCAAGGCCACCCTGGGCTACACAAGTTTGAATCTGTCTAAAAGAGAAACAGAATCCACACAAAGGTAATCCCAGCACTTGGGAGGTGGAGACAGGAGTGATATGGCTGGGTGGCGAGAGGAATATAAGGTGGAAGGAGACAGTTGCAGTCTGAGGTTTGGTGGAGACAGTTGCAGTCTGATGAGGCAATCTGAGAACAGGATCACCCCTTCAGTCTGAGCATTAGTAGAGGCAAAAGAACTCTCTAGTGACTGGCCTCTCTGCTTCTCTTATCTTAAGCATTAACTTAAGTATCTGACTCTGGGTTTATTATTAATATCAATTAGAATTCATGCTACAGAGATTTACACCATGAGTGTTTTTATTTTATTTATTTATTTATTAGAGATTTCTGCCTCCTCCCTGCCACTGCCTCCCATTTCCCTCCTCCTCCCCCAATCAAGTCCCCCTCCCTTGTCAGCCCGAAGAGCAATCAGGGTTCCCTAACCTGTGGGAAGTCCAAGGACCACCCACCTCCATCCAGGTCTAGTAAGGCGAGCATCCAAACTGCCTAGGCTCCCCCAAAGCCAGTACGTGCAGTAGGATCAAAAACCCATTGCTATTGCTCTTGAGTTCTCAGTAGTCCTCATTGTCCGCTATGTTCAGCAAGTCCGGTTTTATCCCATGCTTTTTCAGACCCAGGCCAGCTGGCCTTGGTGATGAGTTTCCGATAGAACATCCCCATTATCTCAGTGTGTGGGTGCACCCTTCGCGGTCCTGAGTTCCTTGCTCGTGCTCTCTCTCCTTCTGCTCCTGATTTGGACCTTGAGAATTATGTCCGGTGCTCCAATGTGGGTCTCTGTCTCTGTCTCCTTTTATCGCCTGATGAAGGTTAATATTCAGGAGGATGCCTATATGTTTTTCTTTGGGTTCACCTTCTTATTTAGCTTCTCTAGGATCACGAATTATAGGCTCAATGTCCTTCATTTATGGCTAGAAACCAAATATGAGTGAGTATATTCCATGTTCCTCTTTTTGGGTCTGGCTTACCTCACTCAGGATAGTGTTTTCTATTTCCGTCCATTTGCATGCAAAATTCAAGAAGTCATTGTTTTTTGCTGCTGGGTAGTACACTATGAGTGTTTTTAAACTCATTTTCTAATCCATCTTTTCCAACTATAACAATTTTTGAGTTTCAGACAAACATGTTTCCAAGGAAGTCTTGTATGGAGGAGAAATGAATACCAATGTCATTTGTCCAACATCAGCATCAGAGGATAACCATTACCCACGAGAAAGGACTTCTGATCGAGCCTGACCTTACTCACGTCTCAGAGCACCTAATAAAGAAACTGTCTTGCTGCATCTTAAAATCCCTCTCTTAGGCTGAAAAGATGGCTCAGTCGGCAAAGTGATCACCATACAAGCCTAGGACCTGAATTTGGATCCCCATACCTGTTTAAATGCCAGGCATGGTGGTCCATCTGTAATCCCAGAACTTCAGGGAAGGGTAGAGATAAGCAAATCCCAGAGCTCCCTAGACCTGTCATTGACTCCTGGCCTCCACACACATGCACACACACACACATGCACACACACACATGCACACACACACATGCACACACATGCACACACACATGCGCACACACATGTGCACACACATGCACAGACACATGCAAAGACACACATGCACACATACATGCACACACGTGTGCACACACATGCGCACACATGCACACCCATGCACACACATCCACAGACATGCACACACACATGCACACACACATGCACACACACATGCACACACATGCATAGACACACACATGCACAGACACACACATGCACAGACATGCACACACATGCACACAGACATGCACACACATGCACACACATGCACAGACACACACATGACACACACATGCACACACATGCACACACGCATGCACACACATGCACAGACACACATGCACACAAACATGCACACACACATGCACAGACACACATGCACACACACATGCACAGACACATGCACAGACACACATGCACACACGTGCACACACATGTGCACACATGCACACACATGTGCACACGCACACCCATGCACACACATGCACACACACATGCACAGACACACATGCACAGACACACATGCACAGACACACATGCACAGACACACATGCACACACATGCACAGACACACATGCACACACATGCACACACACA
>NC_022014.1:72404583-72410798 GCF_000317375.1 Microtus ochrogaster
ACACACATGCACAGACACACATGCACACACATGCACACACACATGCACAGACACACATGCACAGACACACATGCACAGACACACATGCACACACACATGCACACACACACACACGGGGGGGAAGGGAGGGAAGAGGGAAAAAGGGAGCCCTCTCTACTTTGTATTGTATGTATATATTTTACACTGGAATTATTGGGCTCCTAGAATAATAACTCTTATCTTGAGGGAAAATTTGATCTCTCTGGAAAGAATGGCTATTTTCATAATAATGTTCTCATCCACACGGGAAGAGAAGCTACAAACAGGAAAAGTACACGGAAATTCAGAAAGCAAGGCTGAAGATGAATCTGTTTCTAGAAATCATGTGACCATACATGGCAGAGAGTCTGAGACTAAGAAAAAATAGGGTCTGTAATCCCCATGGATTAACCACTCTTTTGGTTTGATTGTGTTGTTTTTCAGTGTTTCAAGACAGGGTTTCTCTGTGTCATCCTGGCTGTCCTGGAACTCAATTTATAGACGAGGCTGGCTTCTAACTCAGAGGTCTGCTTACCTCTTCCTCCCAAGTGCTGGGACTGGTTGGATAAATCACTTTTTACAAGAGAATTTTCTAATTCCATATGGTTCTATTTACTTTTTAAAGATTTTTTTACTTATTCATTTGTTCATTTACCGTGTGTGTTTACCTTCATGTGTTATATGTACTGCATGTGTTCAGAGCCTACAGGGCCAAAATATGGTCCACATCCCCTGGCACTAGAGTCACAGGCAGCTGTAAGCCAACATGCGAGAGCTGGGAATCCATCCTGGCCCCCTACAAGAGCAGTAAATGCTCTAACTGCTAAGACATTCAGCCCCGTACTTATCTTTTGAAAAATAAAATTAGAGTGCGTTGAAATTTTTTTTTAAAAAAATTTGCAGCTTTCCCTGGAAAATATATTATATTATATTATATTATATTATATTATATTATATTATATTGATTATATTAGATTTCGATTTTATCTTCATTTTTGTTGTTGTTGCTGTGGTTTTGTTTTGGTTTGTTTTTTTGACACAAGGCTGTCCTGGAACTCACTTTGTAGGCCAGGCTGGCCTCGAACTCACAGAGATCTGCCAGCCTCTGCCTCCTGAGTGCTAGGATTAAAGGCAAGTGCCACCACCACCCAACCTCATTTCTGGTTTTGTTTTTGTTTTTTTTTTTTTAATGGATGGGCACTATCTCTGAAGTGGGAACTGTGTTTAAGACCCAAGGATTGTTTTGTTTTTTTAAGTGAATAAGACATGGTCCTGCTCACAGGATATTTCCAGTTGATGAAGAGCATGAAGCAGAATTTCTTGGAAAATGCAGGAGATGATACCGGAACAAGTGGAGGACAAAAAGCACAGAAAGGCCCAGTGGTAAGAGGCAGGGGAAGCACTGCTCCTAAAGAGACACGCGGGTAGAAAACAGCAACTGCACGCGGGCACTCCACCTGCTTCTCTCAGTTAATCCACCCCACAATTCCATGAAGTATTGCTTCTTAGTGAACGAATCCACTGGCCTCGAGAGGCTATATAACAAGCTTAAATTCATGATCTTGCTGTGCTGAAGACAGGGTTGGGACCCTTCCAGCCCAGCTCCTCCCTTCCTGCTTTAATGTTTTTCCAGGCTGGAAAACTCTGATTGGGCAGGCCTGAGGCATATGGCCATGCTAGACATGCATTCGTAACTAAGTGATTTCTGATAGAAAAGAAAATCTTCGTGTTAAAACTAGAAAAAAAAAGCAAACTGAAACTTGAGCAATCAAAATCAACATTTGTCCATTGTAAAATTTATATCAGAGGGCTGGAGAGTTGGCTCCGTGATTAAGACCACTGGCTGCTCTTCCAGAGAACCAAGTTCAATCCCCAGCACCCCATGGTGGCTCCTAACTGACTCTAATTCCGATTCCAGGGGATCTGACACTCTCCTCTGGCCTCCGTCAACACCAAGCATAGACAAGCTGCACAGACAAGAAGGCAAGCAAAATACTCAGATGTGCAGAATAAATACTTTTTCAGATACTTCAGAAATGTCGCTTTTCCTTTCTCTTGTATTGTTTGCTTCGAATAAATTTCCCATAAGTGGGAAGCCATGAGTAAAAGTGATGAGCACACTAATTGATGTTGCTCTAAAATGTCAAGTATCTTCTCAAGAAGTTTATACATATTGACAACCCGCCGCCCAGATGAACTAGGTTCACTACATTCTCTCTTGTACTGGATGCTACACATTCGTAAACCCAGACAGTTCTGTCTTCTCTGGATTCGGCAGCTACAGTTGTGTCAACTGTCCCTATTTTTAGAGTAGAAAATACAGATAACATATAAAAGTTGGCTAACCTGAAACGGAATCAACAGAAGAGCCACTGGGTGGGGTCAGGGAAGGAAGTAGAGGGACAGCTGTGCCGGTTCATGCCCAGGATGTGAAGGGACAAAGAGGCTGGTTCTATTAGAAGAGTCCAGAGCAGAAGCGCAGCCCCAGCCTGGGTTCAAATCCAAGAGGCTTCACAGATGAAATTATTACTATTATGCTCTTATGATTATTATGACTATGAGTGTTTTCCTCCGGGTATCGCATGAAAAATAGATCCCCTCCCCTTTCAGAAGATCTGAGTCTCATTCCAGTACCCAAACCACGCGGCCACAACCACTTCCAACTCTAGCTCTCCAGCTCCAGGGGTCCTCTTCTGGCCTCGCGCGCAAATTAAAAATAAAATTTAAGCATGTGTGCACATACACAAACACATAATAAAATATATTAAAAAATTAAAATACGTGTGCACATACATAAACACATAATTTAAAATAAAATTATGTCTCTGTGTGTATATATATTCAGGGAATGAGGGGTAGGGAACTGTTGACGAGTTAGCCCTACTGTGCTCCGGTATCGTCGATGTTCTTTGCTTTGTTTTGTTTTGAGCAGTAATGACACTAGTCTCCCATCCTCTACAGACAGCAGTGCACCGGCATCAAAGGTAGGGAGTCCCAGGAGCTTGACGCGCTCTTCCTTCCCGCCAGGGAACCAAGAAGATGCTGAGACCTCCACACTCCTAGAGAGGACGCTTAAGCTCCGGCGAAGGATTTCCGCCCGCCTCTCACTTCCGGTCTCGCCTTCCCCGCGCTGGTGCTTTGCGTTCGGTGGTTTCGAGTCCTTGTACTGTCTAACCCTTTGCTAGGCTCTCTCTTGAGACTGTAGGTCGCGCCTTTCCTGAGGAATCTGCACCTTTGGGATTGGGGTGCAGCAAAGGAGCGCCACATCAGCCTCCCTTTCCCTCGCCGCTGTCTTCCCGGTACCCCAAGATGTGGCCCTCTTCCCTTTCCGCTCACATCCAGATGGATTATAAAGAACAATGGTACACCCAAATTTAAAAGGATGTGGCTTGGGGCTTGTTTTTCATGAATCTAAGACAAAGATTGGCTTGTCTTTAAATAAAGCCAAGAAACTAACAGTATACGTTAGTTGGACTGGACATGAGCGGGGTGACTTGGGTCAGTGATGACGAATTAGGAGCCCAGAAAAATTGTGCGGACAGTGCGATCTACAAGGGCTGAAGGCAATGAGTGAGAGTCACAGTACCTTAGGTATGGGAGAGGAGAGTGATGATGTTAAATCCAAGGTCTCGCCAAGGAGAAATGCAACTGCCATCAGGTTGGGTTATTTAGCCAGAAGGCTTGCCTCGGTTCTGTGTTTCCCAAAGCAGCCGCTTAGCACAGGTGCTAACTGCCTACCTAACCTTTTGTGAACCCGAGTGTCTTCAGTTTGAAATGAGATGATCTGCTTTCATGCCCCACTGTGCCTGACCGCATAGGGTTACATGTTTATGTGGGCACTGGTAGGCCTTCCAATAGTTTGTGAAGACACTGTGGAATGCTTTACACAAAGAAGCTGTGCTGCGGTGTGGCCCTGAGAGGGAAATGAGAGGTGGACAAGAAGGCTTGAAGTCTGAACTAGAGTCTCCACACAAGGATAGGAAGTCACTCCTGGAAGACCTGACGTAATTAGAACTCACTCAAGTCTGCTGCTCCCCAAGCTTTCTCACCTCAAGCCTTTGAGTAATAATACCTTAGTAATATGGCTGCAGGTTTTGTTTTGTTTTGTTTTCCAGGAACAGATCTTGAAAGATGTTTGTATATAGAAATCAGTCAGCTGGGCACTTCCCTGTGTAGAAGGCATCCTCTTTTTCCCAGAAGGCATTTCACATCTACTCTTGGGAAAGCATGTAACTGGGGTTCAGTAAAAATAGCTCCCATTTTATAAACGTTTAAGAGGAAGTACCACAAGTTATAAAACATTTAGAAAGGGACATGAGGGGCCGAAGAGATGGCTCAGTGCTTAAGAGCACTTTCTGCTCTTGCAGAGAACCTAGGTTCCGTTCCCTACTCATGGTGGTTCGCACTCACAAACATGTGTAACTCCAGTTTCAGGGGATCTGATGTTCTGAAAGGACCTCTTCAGGCACTGCATGCACTGTGTGTGTGTGTGTGTGTGTGTGTGTGTGTGTGTGTGTGTGTGTGTGTCCACACACACTCATACCATACATCTACAGACAAAGAAAGGGAATGAACAAAATATCTTAGTTTTTCTTCCTCTTTGTCATTCCTCCTAAGTACATCACAGGCAGTAAATATCCGGTGTTATTGAGAAATACATAATTATCTGCAGAAAGGATGGAAATAATCACTGGGGGTGGGGGAGGGACTGTGAGCCTGACCAAGTGGAAATATTGGGTTTGTAAATGAATCAACATGGGATTGTTTTGGAAAAAAAAATCTAGAATAAATCCCACTACCTCTAAGGATACAGGAAAAAATAAAATGAGCCAGGTGGTGTCACATGCTTTTTCATCCCATCACTCAAGAGGCAGAAACAGGTGGATCTCTGAGCTGGAGGGCACCTAGAGCCACATAAGACTATCCTGCTTCAGAGGGGGGGCGGGGAGTCACAAGCTACAGAGCAGACCTGAGAAAGTAAAGTCAGGGAGATGAAAATGTTTGGTCCAGCCCAGTTAGGACTGCATTCCTCTGAAGGCTTTGATGGAACTGGAGACTTTACTTCCAAGGTAGTGCTATCTATCACATGACTGCTTGGCCCTACTCCTACAACTGCTGGCAGGAGACCTCAGTTTCCGACCACACGGTCCTCTTACACATCCTCACCACACAGCAGCTGACTCACCTGGAGTAAGAGAGGGAAACAGAAGCTGTCATAGCCTCAAAAGTCATACGTCACCTCCATAGCCTAGTGAGGAGGCATGAACATGGGACTCAGAGATCACTGGGAACTATCATGGAGGTTGGTTATGTTAAGATCATATGTCAAGCCAGGCAGTGGTGGTGCAAACCTTTAGTCCCAGCACTCAGGAGGCCAAGGCAAGCAGATCTCTGTGAGTTTGAGGTCAGCCTGGTCTACAAGAGCTAGTTCAAGGACAGGCTCCAAAACTACAGAGAAATCCTGCCTCAGAAAAAAAAATCATATGGCAATTTGTAAGTTTTCAAAATGTATTTATTCTTTTTTACCCCCAAGACAGGGTTTCTCTGTGTAAAATCTCTGACTGTCCTGGACCTTGTTTTGTAGGCCAGGCTGGCCTAGAACTCACAGAGATCTGCCTGTCTCTGCCTCCTGAGTGCTGGGATTACAAGGGTGTGCCATCAACCACCAGGCTTAAATATGTATCTATCCTTAAAGAATTATATATATGATACAATGTATTTTGGTTATATTCATCCCTGACTACTCCTACACGTCCCCCACCCACCCCCTTTTAACTTCATCTCCTCTTCTTCCTCCTCCTCATCTGACTGAGACCAGTTAATGCTCAATGTATACACATGGATGCATGCCGACTTTGTTGCCAAACATACTAGTCATGGCACAACCTCTAATTAATCAACTTCATTTCACTGGGAGAACTATACTCTCTGATAAGAAGCCCCATCTGGGGCAGCAGGATAGCTCAGTGGATAAAGGCACCTGCCATTAAGCCTGATAATCTCAGTTCAATCCCAGAAAGCCGTGTAATAGGAGCAAAGAAATTTTCACAAATTGCCCTGTGACCATATGGATGCTGTGGCATGTGTGCATACATTTAACATACATATATGCCACACACACACACACACAAATATCACCCAAAAAAGTCACAGGTTTGGCCATCTTGATAGGGATCACTCTTTTTTTTTTTTTTTTT
>NC_022014.1:72410898-72428429 GCF_000317375.1 Microtus ochrogaster
CTAGCTCTTGTAGACCAGGCTGGTCTTGAACTCACAGAGATCCGCCTGCCTCTGCCTCCCAAGTGCTGGGATTAAAGGCGTGCGCCACCACCACCTGGCTGGGATCACTCTTTTAAACATATATGATCTGTGAGAGCTATGTCCACATGGTGGTTACCAAGAAAGTATGGATGGCTGGGCAGTAGTGGCACAATGCCTTTAATTCCAGCATTTGGTAGATGAAGGCAGGCATAACTCTGTGAGTTTAAGGCCTCAAAAAGGAAAAAAAAGTGAGGGGTGGGGGATGAGACTTTTAAGCTAGGCTGATTTCCAAATATGCCTGATATAGATCTCATTGTATCTGAGGTATCACCTGGAGAAAAGATAACTTGATAAGCAACTATTGATGCAAGGGATCCCTTAGAAAGAGATATCCAAGTCTGCCCTGACACCAGCTTCGTGTTCTAACATCCTTCCTGGGCAATGGGTGGCAACCGTGGCTTCTGGAGGTGATGTCTGACATCTGTAAATAGAAGACTAGCCTCTGCTGGGCAGCAGAGCTCAATGTCCTGGTAACTGAGGAGTGACAAAGTAGATGGGACAGACTCACCCTTCGTGACAAAGTGAGGGTCATCAATGAGACTACCGGAAAGTATGCGGTTATAATGCAAGGAATCTGCGTGAGGCATGTGGTATGTGTGGTGGAGAGTCCCAAGACATCTCATCCTCAATGGAAGATTCAGTACCTTGTCATCCGTGTGCCTATGATGTGTTACAGTGTGGCACGAACAAAATTAACAGTGAGAAAAGGCACACCTCGAAGCCAGTAGGTACAAGCTTCCAAGAGTCTTTGCTCAGTGGAATCAGGCAGGATACAGTTCACACTTCAGGCAATGGGTCCTAACAAGTGTGAAATGTCTACCTAAAAGCTTTTCAGCATCTCGGGACTCAGACTCACAGAGGGTGGAGGGAGGATGACCACAAAGGCACTGTTCACATGGCATGAGCCAAGACTACAGACTCCCAGAAGAAAAGCAAGTGTTCAACCTTACACTAATAGTCTACACGGCAGTAAACACTTGTTGGAGACTCAAGGTACTCTTCTAAAATCCCAGCCTCTAAAGTGCAGCCCACCTCCCCATGCACAGTAGGAATGGTGGATCCTGAACAGAAGCAGTTCAGCAAAGGCTGAAGAGAAATGATGCTTGGAACCAGTGTTGAAAACCAGAGCCAGCTGTACGTGGTGGCACACACTGAGAATCCCAGCACTCAGGAGGAAGAAACGGGGAGTCAGAAGTACAAGCTCAGACTCTACATAGTAGATTCAATACTACCTTGGCCTTTATGAGATCCTGTCAGCAAGAAAGGGGAAGGGAGGACAGAAGGAGGCAGAGACAAGAAAAGATGAGACACGAGATTCCAGCAGAGGGAGCCTTAACAGCAAAGTTGAAGAGGTGGAAGCAACCGTGCCAAAGCGTGGGTAGTTTGGGAGTGACTGGACAGTGGGAATGGGTGAAACAAAGTGAAGAGCCCAATTTGATGATGCTTTACTATCTGTCTGCCACCTGTTATTCGGTCTTTTACATGTCTTGCTGTATATTTAATAAATGCACTCATTCGGGACTGAATATGTGATATTGTAGCACCTTCTCCAGATCGTACATAACAATATGCTAAAATAATTTCCTTCCAACTATCTTGACATCCATTCGCCTAGTCAAGCTGGCACATAACGTTAGTCATCATCATAGTAATGCTTCCATTCTGCCACTCTCGTGAACTCTTGTCAAGGCACAGAAGGCATTACTGTGTAGACTCACCTGCTGCATAAATAGCTAAACTAGGGTTGGGTTCTCTCCCCAGAAACAGTGGCTCTCATGGCCTCAGCAATGCTGTCTCTGTGAGTACCAAAGAGCAGAAGAGACATCATCACCCTAAGGAAGGCAAAGGGCAGTGTCCTTCTAGGGAATGGCTTCAGTCTCCCAGGTCCGGTCTGAGCCTGTGATAGGCTAGAGTCCAAAGTTGCTGAGTGTCAGAGAAAGCCAACCTCGGAGTCAAGGCAGACACCTTCATCCCTTTCTGTCGCTGCAGTGATGGAAATGGGTGGGAGAAAACCACAGGCTGGATCAAGGAAGGTCCTGGTCAGGCTTGAGTGTTCCAGCTGGAAAGTCAAAAACGATCACTGGCAATCTGAGGCAAAAACACCTATCTGTGTAAGGGGGGGGGGAGTGAGACATGGATTTAAAAACTGGCTAAGCCCACAGGAGAGACAAAGCCCCATCGTGGGAGTAGTTTTCTGATGACAACCCTCAAGAGAAGCACAAATAGTCGACAAGAGGAGAATCAGACACAACAGATTATGGACAGGGTCTAGCATTCATTGGAGCGTGACATTGGTGTGGTCACTAACCTGCTCCAAGTCTCGGAATCTTTATCAGTAAAATGAGGGATGTGGTCTGAGCAAGCTCCAAGGTCCTATCCAACTCCTGCTCCTTAAGAGACAGGCAGGAAAGGTGTATCCAGGAGGAAAGAGCTTGGGGTGCAAGCTGAGGAACTGAGTTCAACTCCCACCTCCCATGTAAGAAGCCAGGCACAGGGACTGAAGAGATTGCTCAGTGGTTAAGAGCACTTGCTCTTGCAGAGAACCCGGGTCTAGCCCCCAGTACCCACATGATGTTCACAACCATCCTTAACTCCAGCTCCAGCCAATCTAACTTTTTACTCTGACTTCCAAAGGCAAAACATATGTGGTACACATACACACATACAGGCAAAACAGTCACACTCATACACAAAAATAAAACAAATCATTTTTGTTTTGTTTGTTGCTGTTTGAGACAGGGTCTTATTATGTAGCTCTGGCTGTCCTGGAATTCACTGTGTAGACCAGGCTGGCCTTGAACTCACAAAGACCTGCCTTCCTCTCCCTGCTGGGATTAAAAGCTTGTGCCACCATACTGAGCAATAAATATAAAAAATTAAAATAAATAAACAACTTTTTAAAAAGCCAGAAAAAGTGTCATACACCTGTCATTCCAGCTCTGGGGCAGTGTTGGCAGACAGATCCTTGTGGCCATCTGGCCAGCCAGTCTAACCAAAAGAGCAAATTCCAGGGTCCTGGTGAGAGACCTTGTGTCAAAAACCAAGGTAGACTGTGCCTGAAGGATTACACCCAAAATTGTCTTTACACACGTTTGCAAACACCTTCGTGTGCGGGCACACACACCACTAAATAAGTTAAATGACAAAATTGGAGAATAATAGTGTTTTCTTTGCAGACTTGTGAGGAAGAGCGAACCACTCTGTAGAACTCTCCCACAGAGGCTCCAGCAACAATAGGTGCTTAATGAATGCCGAGCTGCTTAGATTTCATGTCCAGTCTTCCCTCCAAAACAGTTCAAGCCCCAGCTGCCAGATCAGGCAGCCTTGCCAGCAGCCTCCCTTGACCTAGTACAGGACACCAAGGCACAGCTGACAAACGGTGCAATCAGAGGGAGACCCTAACGCCATGCACAGGCCTCCGCTCAGAGCAGCCAGACTCCCAGGCTCCGGACCAGCTCAGCGAACAACAACGTGAAGAAAGACATGCTAATGAGGGTCACGGAGAAAGGCGCTTTCTCTATGGAGTGCCCGAGTGCCGGGGAAGCCAGAAGGCTGGCTGGAAGCCCCTGGCACAGTTTGCCTGAGCAGTGTTGAATTGAATTGAGGTAGGCACCTTGGCAAGATGGAAGAAAAGCAAGCCACAGATGGGGCAATCTGGGAGGTCCAGTGAAAAGAGCCACAGAATGAGAAGTCAGAGGCATTTCTTTAGGAAGCAATCTGCTTGGGCAGTAAATAATTTTGATTCTTTAAATACAATTTAATGTTTGATGTGTATGTGCCTCATTTTGTTTGTGAAAATCTGTTGGCATATAGATTTTCTTTTCTGAATGAATCTGACATTTTCACTTTTATACATTATATGTTATGTTCTTTATTATATTATAGATTATATGTTTGTTATATTGCATATTACCTAGGCATCCTAATACATGATGTGTTGACTCCCTCGCCTATGTTCAGTGATTTCAATCAATGCCCTTTTCAGCTTCTTTGCCTAAGTGAGACGTGACGCTGGTCCTTAGTTGAGAATGCGTTGAGCAGCAAAGCGAGAAAAAGAGAAAGGCACACTATTTTTGTTCAGTATATTTTTTTTCTGCTGATCATGTAAAGCGATAAACAACAGCCTTCAGAATAATCTCTCTTAGTCACAGATCTTTGCAAGGAAAGTATGTGAGCCTAGTCAGAAACATGGACCCACAAGAAGGAAGAGCGCCTGAAAGGGCGGATCCAAGCGTTGACACTGATGAGCAAGGCATCGAGCCAATAGTTAGGACACCTTGTAGAGGTTAATACAGGTATAGAAGCAGGGCCGTGTGTCGATGGCACAGAAGAAGGCAATAAAGAACACTGAAGTGTTCTACAGCCTTTAGCAATACTGCAAAACTAACGATCTGTCTTCGATATTAGACAGAAATAAGTGTATAAATCAACATTGTTGTAATGCTGTGAATGAGAAACAACCCCATAGGCTCGGGCATTTGGTGGCACCATTTGGTAGGTTTAGGGGGTGCAGCCTTGCTGGAGGAAGTCCAAGACTGAGGGTGGGCTTTGAGAGTTTATACCCTAGCCCCACTTCTATCACGATCTATGTCAGGCTTGTGGTTGAAGACGTGAGCTCTCAGCTCCAGCCACCATGCCTGCCTGCCTGCCGTGATGGGCTCTGATCCCTCCAGAACCATACGCTGAGATGAACTCTTCCCTCTGTAAGTCGGTTTTGGTCATGGAATTGTATCAAGCAGCAGACACATGGCTAAAGCAATTACACATTGTCTAATTGCCAGGACAATGACAAAAGGGGAAAAAACACATAACCAAAAAATAAGGGAGGAAAGAACAAAGCAGTAGGAAATGTTGATCCAAATGAAAGGAAGGAAAACTAGAATATATAGGTGGATGAAAAAGAAAAACATGAACTGTCAACTGTAGCTGTTTTTTTTTTTTTTAATTCTTTGGGAGCCCACCACCCAAGTCCCAAATAAATACATGGAGACTTATTCTTACTTATGAATTTCTGGCCTTAGCTTGGCTTTTTTCTAGCCAGCTTTTTCTAACTTAAATTAACCCATTTTTCTTTTATGCTTTGCCTTTGAGCTCTCTTTATTCTATATCTTTCTTTTCTTCTTACTCTGTGGTTGGTTGTGTAGCTGGGTGGCTGGCTCCTCCTCTTCTCCTTTTCTTGCTCCTCGCTCTTCTTCCTCCTATTTATTATCTCTGTCCACAAGCCCTGCCTATTCTCTATCCTACCTAGCTATTGGCCATTCAGCTCTTTATTAGACTAACCAGATGTTTTAGTTATGCAACCTAAGAGAATGCAGCATATGTTTGCATTATCAAATAAATACCCCACAGGATAAACTAATGTCACACATCTTAAACTAATATCCTACAACAGTCAACTTTTCAGAAACTAGAATCACCTGGAACCTGGGCCTCTGGACATCTTGGTTGTGTTAACCAAAGTAGGAAGACCCACCTACCTGGGTGGCACCTTTCCCTGGCTCGGAGGATGGGGTACCAGAGAGGGTGAGGGTGCTCTATACACCATCCCCCATACCTTATGTTCTGCATAGCTTCCACTTGGCTGGTTCTAAGTTTTCCCCTTTACAATAAATCAGTAACCATCAATAAAGTGATTTACTAATTTGTTCTAGCAAATTGCCAAACCTGAAGTGGGGTGTAGAGATCCTGAGATCTTGAGCCAGTCGCTAGAAGTATGAGTTGTCCCTGACTTGTGGCTGGCATCTGAAATGGGTGACAGCCACATTGGACTGGTCCCTTATACCTACCATATCTGATGTGAACTAGAGAGCCACAAAACTGGACTGAGGCAAATGGTTTCCTAAAGGGAAGAAAAATAACTTTTATATAAGAACAGATGAAGCCAAATGGGGTGGGTCATGCATGCAATACCAACACTGGGGATGGAGTCAGAAGCAAAAGGACCATACTTTTGAGAGACGAGCTTAGTCTATATAGTGAGCATCAAGCCAGCCAGAACTACATAGTGAGATACTGTTACACACACACACACACACACACACACACACACACACACCATGAGTACAGATGCAAAATTATAAATAAAATATTAGTGACTCAAACCAAGCAAACATGAGAGTCTAGGCTTTATTCCAGAAATGCAATAGTGATTTAATATTCTAAATTCCGTCAAGCTGTGCTGAGGGTGTAGCTCAGCCACAGTGCGCTCACTTGGACACACTTGAGCCCCAAGCTTCAGTATCCAGCCCTGGAGAGAAAGAATCACCTGAAATAGCTCATCACACCTGTTCTCTCACCTAGGTTTTTTTACTGCTGTGAACAGACACCATGACCTTGGCAACTGTTGTAAAGAACACATTTAATTGGGATGGCTCACTTACAGTTTCAGAGGTTCAGTCCATTATCATCATGATGGGGAGAGTGGCGCTGTGCAGGCAGACGTGGTGCTGGAGCTGAGAGTGCTGCATCTTCTAGGCAACAGGAAGTTGACTGACTGTCACTCTGAGGGAAGCTTGAGCAAAAGAGACCTCAGAGCCCACCCCCACAGTGACACACTTCCTCCAACAAGGCCACACCTACTTCGACAAGCCACATTCTAATTGTACCACTCTCTTTGGGAGCCATTTTTCTTTCAAACCATCACACTAGTAGAAAACTAAAATCACAAAATCATCTTGATGGATGCATAAAAACAATGGAGAACAAGGTTATCAGGACAGAGCAGGCAGCTCCTCTCCCTCCTCAGGGTTCTACCTCTGCAGTGAGAATTAATTTGCGGGAGAAAACTGTTGTCAGGCTATATTACAGCCAAATAATCTACTGTGCTTGTAAGGGCCCCTGGTTTCCAGAACCTTCTGTCTTTGCACTGACTCTTGGTGCTCGGTACCTTTTCCTGACACCTCATTCACAAGATAAAATATAAGAAAGCTAGCAAACAGGTATCAGTTATAATAACATCAGGTGCCCTGGTAAACCCTGGGGTAGGGGTAGGGTGTGCAAGCGTGAACCAAGGTTATAGAAGACCAAATAGCTCAATGACGATCTCAGTGATGATAACTGGCAGGGCTGACTCCAGGATTCATATCTCCTGACCAGTCTGTCACTGCACACACACAAGCAATCATAAACGCTAAGCATGAAGAGTCAAATGGACCTAAATCATGCACACTACAAAAGCCCAAAGGGAAGGGATTAATCTTCACTAGGAAAGGGTTGGTTCTGGGAGACTTAAGAAGAGTAGCAATCGGGGCCTGGGAAGATTGCTCAGCAGTTAAGAGCACTTGCTGCTCTTAGTGAGAGGATCTAGGTTTCGGTCCCAGCAACCACATCAGGGGCTCACGCCCCCTGTAATTTCAGTTCCAGAGGATATGACACCCTCTTCCAACCTCCACTGGCACCTGCACACGTATGGTGCACATAAACACATGCAGACACACGTAAATAATAAGTATTTTAAAAGAGACGGATGGAGGGAGGTGGAGGGATGGCGTTTCAGGTTTGCACCCCACGTCCCACTAAAGGCAGCAATTTTAACTGGCAGAAAATGAGAGTCTTAACCAGGACAGACTAGGTCATGCTGTGGTAACACAGTTGAATACCACAAAGGTAATTTCCCTTTTGTAAATGCTAATCAGGTTCGGCAACATCCAGGTCCCTCCCTGGATGTCTTGCATGATTCATCCATTCAGGCCAACTACCATCAGTGGTCCCTCGTTCCGTCATGTATCCTCCTGATCACACTGCTAGGGAGAGGGGGAAATATGGAGCATTTGCTTGTCGAAGCATGAGCCTGGAAAACACACATGCACACACATGCACACACACACACACACACACACCTACCTCTGCTCATGGCACATCTATTCTTAGAGAGCATGTGGAACATTTGGTGAGAGTGTTCAGCCTCTGCTGCTGTGGAAGGGGCCTTTCTAAACTGGAGAGGGCATCCCTAGGGCATGAAGGCACAACAGAGCACAGCGTGCATGGACACAGCAAAACTATACACGGCAGGATTCAGTGTCACTCCACAGGCAGCTGGAAGCTGAGCAGAGCGGCAGAAACTTCATAATCTGCCTCTGTTGGCGGTGGTTTTGATTTGCCATTTGTTTTATTTTTTGAACACTGAGGCAGGATCTCAGAAATCCCAGGCTGGCCTTGAACTCGCTGTAGCCAAGGATGACCTTGAACATCTGACCTTTCTACCTCCACTTCTCAGGTCTTGGGAGTATAATTGTACACCAGCACGCCCATTGTTGATGCAGTGCTGGAGGTGGAACCCAGGGCCTCATGCTTACTATGTAAGCATTCTACCATGTAAGATACATTCCCAGCCCATGGTCTGACCTCTTTTAGAAGATTCTAGAAGGTAACAAAAAAGAGGGTGTGCAGAAGCGGCAGGCCAGAGCAGGTTATGGCAACGACCCACCTAGAAAGCGCTGGAAACAAATAAGTGAGGCTGGAGTCTAAGGACCTGAATTCTGTAGGCGCTGTTAGGCTTGAGGACTAGACATAATCCGTAAAAAGCAAGAGGACACAGCTACAAGATTCACTGCCGCCCTGCCAAGCAGACATTGGGAGCAGCAGCCAAAGCAGGTTATGCAAGAGAAATATCCTGTTTGGAAAGAGCCATCAGTGTGTGTCCTGTAGCTGGACCGCGCCTACAGAAATGTCTAGGAAATCTCACTAGCAGTGCAGCTTGAGGTCCTACGAAGGAGGAAGGGATTCCCGGGATGACACAGCATCACCGAAGGATGAAGAAAAGCAAAGGGCTGTTGGAGGACACCCAGGAAGCTAGCAGGAGAAAGGGCTCTCCTTGCTCATGACCTCACCCCTTCCTACCCCTTCCTACCCCCTCAGAGCCACTTCCTGCTGCCTGATACCCAACTATACCTGTGATATGGACACAGTGGAGGGGAACAGCGCATGCTCTAGGAGCGCGTTTGGACATCACTCTGTAGGAAGGAGTCTACACATGCATGCCGGAAGCATTTTAGCACACGCGCACTGCTCACCATTTGTTCTGGTTAAGCTTCCATCTAGATGTCACCCAAATGGGTAAGAAGGAACGCAAAGTTAAGTAAATGGCTTTGGTGTTTACAAAGCTTTCCCCTGCTACGAGGAAGGGTGTGGATGGATAATGAAAACAAGACCCACCAGACCTAAGGACAAGACTAAACTTTGAATTGATTTGTTGCCTTTGTCCTGGTTCTCCATTAGAGAGAGAGAGAGAGAGAGAGGAGGGAGGAAGGGTTGCTGAGGCAGATTTCATTCTGACTCCCCAGATAGTCAGCACTCTGAATAAAGCCCAGTTTAAAGATCCAATTCTGATGTGTTTTATGCATGTGATGGGCAGAATAGGCTTCTTGTACCAGAGGACCCTTCTAAAGTAGCCGGCTCTCTGCCCCTGTCAACAAAAGCTAGAGCTACCTAGGCAAACTGCTCATTGTTGCAAGCTCCCCGTCTCCTTCTGGTTCACCGCACTTCCACACACTGCTACATGAACCTTCCAGCTCACCAAGTCCCCTTAACACGCTAGCATGCACCAGTGGTCTGAATGAAATCAATGGTTTCCTAGCCTTGGTGAGCTGAGAAATAGAAAGTGTCGATCACTTGACTACTCTGAACCTCAGCATTTGCATCCACTGGGGAGGGAGAATTTAACCCATTTTAAAGAGGCGGCCGTGAAGAGCAAATGAGAATAATAAATGTGGCTGGATATGGTGGCAGGAGGATGAAATAGGAGGATTGAGGAGTTGGGGCCAGCCTGAGCTACATAGGAATATCCTGTAGGGCAGGGAAAGAGAGAAGGGGGTGATGGAGTGACAATGATTGAGGGAGGAAGGGAGAGGGAGAGGGTGACAGGGAAGGGATAGACAGAGAGGGAGGAGGGAGAGAAAAGAAAAAAAATTCTCAGCAAGACCACCTTAACCACAAAGACTTAACCCAGTGCTTCTTATGGATCCGGCTCAGGGACAACTGTAAATAAGCAACCTAATGTCTGTGCCCCCTGAGCTGGGATGGCAAAACCTAAGGACAGAGAGAAAGGACTGGCACCAGGCACAAGATCAAGTGTACCCCCTGAGAGCCATGCAGTTCTGGGTGGCACAGGAGACTCCAGGGGAGGCAGGGGACATAGGATGGTGGAGGAACACTTCCTGGAGGAAGTAGATTTTGAAGACCATTCTTGAACCGAAAGAGAAAGGACTGCTTACTGACCCAGTTAGAGGGAAAGAACAAGGCAACAATGCAGAGGGCTCAGTGGGACCAATCTCACCTACCCCTCTGCCTCATCCAGCCTGCTCCTGAGGCAGGAAGGAAAACAAGAGCAGGAGGCCATGCCCTAAGCCAGCACTGAGAGGTTCCTACCTCAGAATTTCCTGTCAAACCAGCTTTTGCAGCTGACCACAGTCTTGAGAAGCCATCCAAAATCACACGGATAGGGAAAGTTGCAAAGGACAGCCACCCACTCAGGCTCTCCGACTCAGCGCCAGCCCCTCGGATGGCATGCAAGCCCTGACTGGCCTCCTGGTGCAAACCTACTGCATGCTTATTTGCAGGAATACTTTCTTGGCTCGCAGAATTGTTTGTGACAGCGGCTACTCCCTGTGGCTCCCCGTGGCGCTGTGGTCCTTGGTCTTCTGTAGCGTCAGGGCTCATCTCGGGCCACGGACACAGCCATGGGATCCACGGCAAAGGGACCACCAAGGCTGTTGGAAAGGGTCTGCACAGTGGCCACGTTACCTGGAATGTCCAGGGGAAGCCAATATAGCTGTGAGGTCACTCCTTCCAACGCAGCCATCTGTCCCTGCCTCCCCAAGACAGACAGAAAGACAAACAGACACACACACACACAATAAACAACACACACACAATAAACAAATGTAATAAATAATGTTGGACATGGTAGCTCATGCTGCAATCCTGACACTTAGAAGGTGAAGGCATTGAAGGATCAAGAGTTCAAGGTCTGAGAGGTGGAGGGACGGCTCCAATGTTAAGAGTTATGTGTTGGGGCCGGGCGATGGTGGCGCACGCCTTTAATCCCAGCACTCGGGAGGCTGAGGCAGGCAGATCTCTGTGAGTTCGAGACCAGCCTGGTCTACAGAGCGAGTTCCAGGACAGGTTCCAAAGCCACAGAGAAACCCTGTCTCGAAAAACCAAAAGAAAAAAAAAAAGAGTTATGTGTTGCTCTTCTAGAGGCCCAGGCTTTGATTCCTAATGCCCACATGGAGGCTCACAATCATCTGTAACTCCAGTTCCAGGGGATCTGCCATCCTCTCTGGCTTCTGTGGGCAGTGCCCATGCATGTGGTACACAGATGTACATGCAGGCAAAACACCCATACACATAAAATACAAATAAATATACATATTTTTTTAAAAAGGCATTTAAGTTCAACGTTAGTCCTATGTGGAGCTCATTATAATCTGGGCTATGTGAAATGCTGTTCATCAGAAAAAAAGAGAAGAAAAATGAAGAAAAGGAAGAGGAGGACAAGGAGGAGAAGAAGATTGTTGGGGGTGGGACAAAGACCAACCAAATTACAATAAATCAAAAGTGCAAAAAGTATAACTGCCCCCTTGGGTCTGAAATGACCTTGGCAAGGTCTCCTTTGTTTCAGTAACAGAAGGAGACCCAGCTCGGTTTTAAAACTCCCTAAAGAGGGCACTGCTGGGGGCTTCCACTAGGTACGGTGGCACTTTCCACCCTTCTCCATATGGCTGTCCCACATCCCCATCCCGCCTCATCCATTGAGTGGATCATAGCCCCCTGGTTCTCCCAGAATCATGACCTATCCACAATTCTTTCCAAAAGCCACAATACATGCAGCAAGAAAGCGACCAGCCGCCGCCCCTGTGAGCCTATGCTAGGCCTAGGGTGTGCCCTTTCAGTTCCCAGCTAACCAAGACACAACACTGAGTGTGTCTAAGAGCCCAGGCAGTAAACAAACGCCTCCTTGCTGTTCCATGCTCACAGCTGCTTTCTGAGTAGCTGTTACTCTCTGAATGGCTGCCACTCTCCAAAGACCGGAATTTTCCTATAAACCAGAGAGGACTCCCTGGGGGACCATCATAACCATGAACTTGGCAGTGGAAAGATGCAAAGGATGATCCGAAACCACGGGACTCCCTTCTCTAGTAGACACGCAGCCCACCACCATTCATGGCTCACATGCCCGAGTCCACAAGAGCCCAGTAGCTGGACCCAGAAACATCTGGTATTCCTGTTACATTCTCAGTACCAGGCTAATGTGTGTCTCAAGTTCCCCAGAACCTTCATTTAGAAACAGAACTGCCCCCATTGGACATAGCTATGTGGTGACAAGCAAGAACTGGCCTGGAAAACGGGTTCCTCGGGACATTCATGGTTCTCCTTCATGCCACCTTCCCTGCATCCAGAATACTCCCACACCCTTTAGGACCCTTGGAATCCACAACCCGCTCTTTCCGAACCCGTGTGAAGCCACGGCCCGCTCTTTCCGAACCCATTATTGGCACTCCATGCAAGATAAAGTAAATATCTACTCTTAAGCACTTCCTTTATCCTCACGGCGTCCAGCTTGGCACCTCGTGCTTGCTTGTGTTGTCAAATCGATCCAAAATAAAATTGCCTATGAAGAGAGAACTTCCGCTGAGACTGGCCTGGGGACATATTGGTGATTGATGCTTGTTGCGGTGCCACCCCTGGGCAGGTGGTACTAGATAGGATTAAACAGGCAAGTGAAACAAGCTGCGGGAACAGACCAGTAAACAATTGGAAATTCAGTACGAACTCTTTCCCCAGACAGGCCACCTAACAAGGAAGGAAGCCTTATATTTCTCCTGTTGCTCCCTTTAGGTCGTTGGCAGGGTGACCCTCCCGGTGCTCATTTCTTGGCCCTCAGGACAACTGCATCACAGGACTGTCTTAGGGACCAAGTCGGCCCTCTTTGGGCAGGGAAGCTCAGGCCAGATGCTAACACTAGCTACACTGCCTACACCCAGCTCCGCCACTGGCTGACCCACAGAGCCCTCCTCAGTCAGAAAACGGGCACATCTGACAAGGGACCCCTAAGGGTCTTTGTGGTGGGACCCAGTCCACAGTAAGTCACTCAAGGCTGGGCTCTGTTAAAGCTGCCTTAGAGGGACCACTTTAGCCTGGGGGCGTCTTTAAGAAAGCCAGCAACACGTCTTTCATGCCTCACCCGCTGCCTCACTGGTCCACGAGCACATTGGTTAACTATCTAAGAGGAAATAGTACCGGATGAGGTTGGAGGATCTGACCTTTCGGCTCAAATCCAAACAAGTTGAGGCAGCGAGTGGAAGATGGTGACCACAGCCTTCAGAGCTGTGCGGGTATTGCGGCCAACATGTGAAAAATGTTTTTACTCTCAAACATCACATGGCCAGAAATGGTAACTTATGAGTGCAATAAAATTAACACGTGGGTGTCTATTTACAAGTCTCCAAGTCTGTGGCTGGTGGGTGACAGGCGCTGCCTTTCTGACATTTTGCCCAGCGGGTCCCGATGATTCAGGACCAAGAGGCAGCTTTAGACACCTACACAATCAGTACCATCGGGCAGGGAGGACCGACCTGGAAGAATTCCGTCTACCTCGTCCAGTCTTCCTTGGACTCTCCACAGACTGAATCCTTGCCCACTTGCCAGGAGAACCAAGTGGGGACCTCGCAGGACAGTCACCCTCGGGCTGTACTGCTGGCCTTGGTGTCGCCATCCTGAGCCCTGGAGGAATTCACGACCACAACAAAGATGGGAGAGAAACGGGAAACTCTCCAGGTTCACAAGTCAGCTTTGCTGGCCCCAGTCTGGATTTGAATCCCGAGGGGCAGGGGCAGGGCTGCAATCTGAGGACCACCAGCATCAGCCGACTTGCAAAGCTCCTGGAAACCCTGCTGGCCAATCAGCTAGCGGCGCCGCGAGGTCTTTACCAAGCCCTGAGCGCAGACTCGCACTGCCACCAGGGGGCGGCGTCCGGCTCCACCTGGACCCTGAAAAGAAGCTAAAAAAACGGTGTCTGTCTGGAGGATAATTGAGCCTTGCGCCATACCACTGAAGGCTGGGAAAGTGAAAGCAATATAAGAACCGACTTTGGATCCCTGACTAGTCTGTCCCCAAGTCACTGTGTGGCATTTAACCGTTACTTAAACTAGTCTGTATCTTCCTGTAAATTGGGAAAAGCCAGGTTTTGGAAACGACTCTTAACTGTCATGGTGGCTCACCTGCCCACTGGCTCTGAACTTTGGTTTTACCACCTGGGCGTCGGAGCTCCAGCCGTGCTCGTCCTCGCAGCTGGGACCTCTGGAGGAGACCTTGTTTGGTCCTGTTTTGGAAGCTCCCTGAGCTAATGCATTCCTAAACAGAAGTATGCCTGGCACGTGCTGAATGCCTGGTAATATTTGTCTTTCGGTTCTTGGAACTTCTACCCCTCGCCGCAGCCCCACCCTACCCTCATACCGCCTTCCGTCTTACCTGGTGCTGGGGGCTGAGCCCAGAGGCTCTTGCGAGCTAAATTCATGCTTATCCACAAAAGCCACAAAACCACACTCCCAAGCCCATTTGGGGGACCACTCTCCGTTATCATGCCTAACGATTCCATGTCACACACACACATGGGGGGGGCTATTATGAGGACAGCTGGAGTTGTAACGGAAAGCACTTCAGGTTCCTCCATCAAACAACTTGAGGTTAAATCTCAGCTGTTTACTAACTGTCCCTGAGATCTGGGCCAATTGCTTAACATCTCTGTGCCCCCTCCTTCCACCCCGCTCCATCTTACCTGGTGCTGGGGACTTATTCCAATAAGGCAGAAGGGTCAGCTGGGCATATCGGTGCACGCCTGTGTTCCAGCTCTTGGGAGTTGGAGACGGGAAGATCAGGAGTTGAAGGTCAACTTCAGTTACCCACGGATTTTAAATCCAACATGGGCCACACAAGACCAGGGTCTCAAACAAAAAATTAAAATAAAACAGGGAGATAATGATAGACTTATAGCGTTATTATGGAAAAATAAACAGGCAAACATTCAGTAAACATGAGTTGTTACTATTATTAATATTAGAACCATTAAAGGTGGCATATTAGAGCACACAACTTGGAAAACTAGCTAAGTCTCAGCTATGATGAGATTCCCCTAGGTGTAAGGTTAAGATTCTCAAGGCCAAGCATATACCTGCTTTTTATTTCCTGGAGTGGGTACCTAAGTAGGGCAGATGCAGCTGGTGTGAGCAGAGGGTTGGTGGGCATCCATCCTGGGAAGTGGCTACCTTTCAGGTCATGTGGATCCCACTGAACTACAAGAGTCAAGTTCCTGCCCAGCCCCAGTCCTCTTTGCTCTTCGTTACAGCGCTGGAATAACAGTCTAGAAAGCAGACTCAGAAGCCAGGTTGACTCATAGGGAGATGACTTGGCAGACAGTCATGAGATGGAGCTTCCAGCTCAGCCGCTGACCTGCTGTCCCACGCCTGGGGAAATACCGTTTCATCCAGGTTTTCAAATGCGCTTGAATTCAAAGTTGAACTCCATTTCCTGGGTTCAGTAATGTCATTTCAAAATCACTTTAAACTTACCATCTCTCTCTCTCTCTCTCTCTCTCTCTCTCTCTCTCTCTCTCACACACACACACACACACACACACACACACACACACACACACACACAGAGAGAGAGAGAGAGAGAGAGAGAGAGACTGAAAGATCCCCCATTCTTTTACTTTACCCTCACTCCCACCCCCAGGATTTCTTTTGTTTAGTGTTTTGCTGATTTGTTTAGCTAGTGTTTCCTACTTATAACGAGGCCCTCTGAGCTTTGTTGTTTGTTTGTTTGCTAACTTTTGAAACAGGATCTCACTACATAGCCCAGGATGATTTCCAGTTTATAACCCTCCTCCCAAGCATCGCGATTACAGGTTTTGGTTGTTTTGGTTGTTGTTGTTTTGTTGTGAAAACTATTTTAGAACTTTTAGATTATCCTGCTGTTGAATATGAATGCTATGCAAATTACTAAACAAACAGGACACGGTAACAACAACTACTTGTAATCCCAGCTACTCTGGAAATTGAAGAGAATCAATGAGACCTGGGGCAGCCTGGGCAACATATCATGACCCCATCTTTTTAAAAAAAAGTGAAGGCTATCCAAGAAAATGCTTCAGGCATACTGTAGAAATAAGCAGTTGTGTCAGGGAGCACCTATGGTGCTGAGTAGCTGATATGGTGGCAGGGCATACATGTAACCCCAACACTTGGAGGTAGAGGCAAGAGTACCAAGAGTTCAAGGTCATCTACTACATAGGGAGTTCAAGGCCAGCCTGGGCTACAGGAGGGAGATCCTGTCTCAAAAATAAAAAGGTAAGCACAGCCTTTCGTCCTCTCAAGAGTTACTGTGTTTGCATGATAAATCACATGCCTTCTGGGTTTTTGTTTTGTTTTGTTTTGTCTTTTCTTTGTATATTTGTTTTGCTTTTGTGACAGGGCCTTGCTATATTGTCCAGGCTAGCCTTACACTCATTTCATTTTGATCCTTCTGCCTCAACTTCCTAAGTGCTGGAATTACAGGTAGCTCTGCTGTGAACACTACCACCTTCTCTCCTCCAAATATGATCCCTCTCCCACATCCCAATCACCTCACAGAGCCTCGAGACCCTCCCCAAGTAACTGACTTTCTCTAGTAAGGCTCGGTCTCCTAAAGGTTCCATCATCTACCCAGAGACGAGATCTCTGTTCCCCAGACAGAGATCATGTATTCAAACACATGAACCCGTGGGGGAACATTTCACATCCAAACCAGAACACTGTGCAAGCAACAGACGCCTGGGGTAGAAGCAAGCAGGGAACAGAAGCTTGGAATACAGCAAAGATACCCCAAGAACTCTTAGATATGGAAGTGAGGGCTGCTGTGGGGCCCCAAGGAGCAGACTGTATCCTGAGATAGCTTTTCCTAGTGGTAATGAATTACAGATTAGAAAAGATGTCATAGCAACAGTGTGGTTTTGTCTCAGGGAGCCATTTATGGACCAGAGAGAGAGAGAGAGAAGAATGAACTGCCACCTCCCCTCCAGGAAACATAATACCAAATTATAACTAACTTGAAAAACAATGGCGCTGAAGTACAGTTATATCTCATTCTGAATAGCATAGCCCTATGTGTACTCTGTTCTTGGTTCCATATTTAATTCACTTATTTATTTTCTTTGTTTTTTTTTAATGTCTGTGTGAGGGTGCCAGATCCCCTGGAACTGGGGTTACAGACAGTTAGGAGCTGCCGTGTGGGTGCTGGGAATTGAACCCAGATCCTCCAGAGGGGCAGCCAGGTACCCTTGACCACTGAGCCATCTCTCCTTTGTTCTGGGTTTTTAAAAACAAAACTTGTTTGGTGTATGTGTGTGCATGCCCCACTCCCTCTCTCTCTCTCTCTCTCTCTCTCTCTCTCTCTCTCTCTCTCTCTCTCTCTCT
>NC_022014.1:72428529-72430030 GCF_000317375.1 Microtus ochrogaster
CCTCTCTCTCTCTCTCTCTCTCTCTCTCTCTCTCTGTGTGTGTGTGTGAATGTATGTGCCTCCAGCCGTGCGGGCACCTGCACACTTATGTGGTTACCCACACATAGACATACAGACATATAATTAAAAATAACACAAACTGTAAACAAGAAGAAAGGAACCGATCAAATGTATGTGCTGATTCAGCATTTCTGGGCTAACCTCCAGTGGTAGGGGATTTCCAACTATTATTAAACATTGTTATTAAGACCCATTTTGAGAAAAAAGAAAGAAAGAAAAAATCTGAAAAGAAAACTTATTTGACCCAAAACTTCTATCAAAACTATTCATTCTTTCTATTATAGGAGAATTTTGTTCAAAATTAAGTATCAAGGGTGGAGAAGATAGTTCCGTGAGTTAAGGCACCAGGCCCGAAGACAGGAGCTGTATGCCTTGGATCCACACAGCATTAGGAAGGTTCCTCATGTTGTGGTGACCCCCAACCATAAAATTATTTTGTTGCTACTTCACAACTGTCATTTTGCTTCTGTTTTGAATTGTAATGTAAATATCTGATATGTGGGATTCTGGCATGTGACCTCTGTGAAGGGGTCCTTCCACCCTCAAAGGAGCCGTGACCCCTAAGTTGAGAACCACTCCCCTCAATTGATTAGCACTGCGTAGCAGAATGTGAAGGTCTTGGTGCTGCAAAACCCCCTGCACCTCCATCATGTCCAGGAGCAGGGAAGACACCGAGTGGGCGACAGGACTTCAAAGGTTCCTTGAAGAATTAGCTAACCTAAGACCTCTGACCACTCCCTATAAGAAGGGCTGCTTTGTTCTAAGTAGTAGAGTGTCTGACGTGAGGCCAGGGCATAGCTTGCCAAGAAATGCTGGTTAGGAAGTACCAAAGGCAGATATGGTCACACTTTCTACTTTCTGGTTCTTTATCTGATGGAATGTCACAGGTTGCCTCCTTAAGCCACAGCCACATGGATATTACTCAGTAATGCTGAATATGTCTCTGCTTTGGCAAGTTTCCTGTGCCCTCTACAAATGCTATGTACGTTTCCTACTGAAAATCTAGAAAATAGATACAAGCAGGTGTTAAAGGCTAACAGTGTCCGCTGTGGGGAATGAAGCTGAAACCCTTGTCCTTGGGCAGTTAATGGGAAAGGAGAAATGAGAGCCAGAGACTTGGAGTATTGTTTTGTCTGTTCTACAGCCGTCTGGGACGTCCTTGATGGTGGTTACTCAGACGTGAAAGGAAAGATTAGACCAGGCATTCCCACTCTGCGGGCACGCTGGGCTCACAGCATGGTTAAAGCCTGTCATGGTGGTGCACGCCTCTCATCCCAGCACTCAAGAAGCAGAGGCACGTGAATCTTTATGAGTTCTAGGCCAGCCTGGTCTACATAGTGAGTTCAGGACAGCCAAGCCTACACAGGGACACTTTGTCTCATAAAAAAGAAAAGAAAAGGGAAGGAAGGAAGGGAGGAAGGAAGGAAGGAAGGGAGGGAGG
>NC_022014.1:72430130-72435106 GCF_000317375.1 Microtus ochrogaster
GAGGGAGGGAGGGAAGGGAGGGAGGGAGGGAGGAAGGATGGAAGAAAGGAAGAAAGGAAAGAAATAGCCAGGTGATGATGGTGCACACCTTTAATCCCAGGATTTAGGGGGCAGAGGCGGGTGGATTTTTTGTGAGTTTGATGCCAGCCTGATCTATAAAAGTGAGTCCCATGACAGGTAGGGCTGTTACACAGAGAAACTTTGTCTCAAGGAAAAAAAATAACAGCAACAAACAGCAACAAAACCCATCATGGTTAAGGGGGAGATAGCAGGCTAAGCCTAGCATTCACTATGTAATCTAGGATGGCCTCAAATTTCTGTGAATTCTCCTCAGTCCCTCAAGAACCTGGATTATAAGCTTGTACCACCACACCCAGACTTTTGTTGCTATTGTTTTGAGAATGGGTCTTGCTCAGTAGCCCAGGCTGGTCTCAAGCTCACAGTCCTACTGCCTCTGACTCCTGAGTGCAGGGATTACGTGTGTGCCATTTCTGAGTTGTCTGATCACGGTAAATTTCACAGCTTATCTATGTTTTAGTGTCCCCAATCTTTAAGCTAATATGATCTCAACTCTCACAGACTGATGGGTGCTATTGTCACCCCCTCAGTTGTGGCCTAGCCTACCTTTTCAGCTACGGCTCATGTCACATGCAATGTGTCTTCTGAGAGGCACATGTCCGACGTTGTCACTCATCAACATCATGATGTCATATGTCATCTGGAATCTCAACCTTGTGATGTCCAAAATGGAGTGGAAAATCTCGGTATACATCCAACCTCCTGCCTCCTTCACTGTCCCCTGTTAAGTAAATAGGACAAACACCTGCTTGTTCATGCCACAACCTAGAGGTTGACCAGATACCTCTTTCTCCTTTGCTCCTAAACTAAGCAATCACCAAATTGCTATCTTTTTGATGGTTAGTTTGTTGTCTTGTTTCATTTTGTTTGTTTGAGAAAGGGTCTGGCCTTGCCTATTCTTCCTGTCTCCACCTCTCAAATACTAGGACTACAGGCATGCACCAGCCTGATTTGTTTTATTTACTACATCTGTTTCCAGGAAGAATTTCCAATGAGTTATAGTTGTGCCTCAGATAAACCTCACTGGCTTTGATACTCCCTCTGCGCAAAGCTATGGTCCCTTCTCTCTCTTTTCTTTTATGTTCTATCTCTTTTCTCTTTTCTTTGAGTAGTGCCGAGAGTCTTGCGCATGCCTGGCAAGCATTCTCTCTTTGAGCTCCATCCCCAGCCCCTTCTGTTTCCCACACTGTTACCAGCTTAATTCAACCAACCAGCACCTCCTGCCTAGGTAGCTATTGTAGTACCTCACTGGGCTCTCTTCTCCTACCTCTTGCCCTACATCCCTTTCCAGAATCAAACCATTCATCCCACTGTGGCTAGGATGCTTTGTTTTTTTAATGATAGACTTTAGGAACTGTCAAGATTGTTTAATTGTTAAAGTTCCTTCCAAGCGGGCCTCTGAGTTTGAATCTCCCACACCCACATAAAATAATGCCTATAGTAAGATGTGTGTGTGTGTGTGTGTGTGTGTGTGTGTGTGTGTGTGTGTGTGTGTGTGTAGACAGGCAGATCTTTGAAATTCATTGACCAGCCAGCCTAGCTGAATCAATGCACTCCAAGTTCAATGCCAAACCCTGTTTCAAAATAAATAAATAGACAGGTATAATGCCATATGCCTTTGATCCCAGCACTCAGGAGGCAGAGGCAGGAGGCTCTCTATGAGTTCGAGGCCAGTCTGATCTATATAGCAAGCTCCAGAGCAGCCAGAGCTACATAGGGAGAGCCTGTAAATAAATAAATAAATAAATAAATAAATAAATAAATAAATAAATAAATAATGAAAGTGGAGAATGACAGACATTGGACATCGACCTCTGGCCTCCATAATCATGCATAACCACAGAGAGAGAGAGAGAGAGAGAGAGAGAGAGAGACAGACAGAGAGACAGAGAGACAGAGAGAGACAGAGAGAGACAGAGACAGAGAGACAGAGAGACAGAAAGAGACAGAGACAGAGAGAGATTTAGACATTCACTCTTCTGCCAACTGCTCTCTCATTGTCTACCATAACTCTTAGGGGAAGCCCGTTTGTAACTGGTCTACCATCAGCGCCATCAGCAAGGGTGCAGCCCGCCCTGAAATCTCATCCATGTCCTTCTCCGCCTTACTGTCTAGGCTTTAGTCATATGATTCCCCTTCCCAGGGCTGAACTAACCCGGCACTCTTATAGCCTCAAGATGTCATGTGTGATGGACACTCATCCTCACGCTTACATTTAACCCAGCTGATTTCTCATCCTCTCATTTCCGGAAGAGAGAAGGAAAAGTGTTGCTTCCCCCCAGGGAATCTTCTCCAACCCCACTTTTCACTGTTAGCTGAGATCTTTGCCTCTTTTGGGGTCATCTTTCCTTGACTGGAAAAGGTCTGTGCACCCAAGTTCACAGCAGCTCTTCACACTAGGACAAATGCGGAAGCAGCAGCAAGGTCCATCATGACTGACAGAATAAGCAATATGTGCTGTCCATTCATACAGTGAAGCGTTATTCCGCCTTCGAAGAGAACCCTGGTGAAGAACTCTGCCACGGTGAGCTTTGTTACAATGGGTTGTCGCTGTGTTCTCTTCTCTACTGTCCATGGCCTCCTGAGAGGCCAGGCATTTGATTCCCTTTGGGCATGTCTTCTCAGGGTCTGGCTCTGTGCCTGGGATAGGACAATCTCTCGATATAGAGGAGAAGGGAATCTTGGAAGATGGAGAGAGCTCAGATTAGGGTCAAGTGGCCCCAGGAGCCTGGGTCTCTGCCTGTTTAGTGCTGGCCCCTGAGAAGAAACACAGCTGTCTCTCCTTTTTGTTGCCTAACCCAACACAGACTTAGGATTAAGATTCCTTTACTTACTGTGCCCCAAGCCTTCCTTTGTCTGGAAGGCTGTGGCTCTGGCTTCTCTTTCCTCAAACCCTCCTTGAAGTCTTTTGGACAATCATAGCATACACTCTTAGAGCCAACCTTCTGAGCTAGCCTCTGCTTTAAGAGTGTTTAGAGACCCCATACAATCTGCATTACAGTTTCCAGAGTCGATCGGGTTGTTCAACGGGAAACCTGAAGCCTTCTTGGGGACGTTGTACTGTACTGGAAGACAGTCAAGTTCAGATTCAAATGGAGGCCACCTGGCTTCAAAGTTCAACCACCGGAGCTAGGAGCTACTGCTGCTTGCCGTGCCCCCGGGTAAGCATCACCTAAGGGCTTGTGACTAAAGACAGAAGAGGCTTGGTGGAGCTGAGCACACCCTCTCCTGGCCAGCTGTGAGCCTCCAGCTGTTGCCCTCCCGGAGGGGGGACTGACTCACCTGTTTAGCAGATTTGGAAAGTGCTTCAATTTGCTTTCCTCTCAGGCTCTGAGCTACCTGAAGCTGCATCGGCTAGTCATTATCCACCCTGAAACTCTCTATTCTGGGCCCATCGTGGGTCCATCAGTCCAACCTGGAAGAAAGGCGTTCTCTTGGCTGACGGATCAGAGGCTCTAGAACTTTCTGAGTGGCCTGATATTCAAAGCAGCGGAGTACATGTAGTTCTAGGCTCCTTTGACCGAAGGCAGCCCAGGCTCAATTCCTAGTAGTGCCTACCCAAAATAAGCCCTCCTTCTATCCTTGTGAGACCTCCATGTCAAGACATGCCTCCCCTTGAGTTGAAAGTGTATCTCAATGGTCAAGTATTCTCATATGCGTGTGTGTGTGTGTGTGTGTGTGTGTGTGTGTGTGTGTGTGTCCTGCGCATACGCAACTAAGAGCCACCCCCAGGACTGTCACTCACTTTCCAAGTAAAGCGGGCCCTGGCAATGCTCCCAAGGTAAGTTTCAACATCTGAGCCATAAAAACCAGCTTGTCTCGGCTGCTGCTGTCTGGAGCCCAGCAGGTCTCACTGCTGATGCTGTGGGAGGAGAGCACCCTCTTACCTGAGTGTGCTGAGCCCCCTCACCCTTTCCAACTCATTGACTTCTCACAGCACCCCATGGGGGAGCTACAGTTAGGAGTCACAGAGTTGGAATCCTTTGCCCCAGGATCTTAGCCTTGAAGGGAAGGCAGGAGGACTGAGAATCTAGTCCCAGGCTGGCTGGTTCAGAAGTCACTCTAAGCTCAAATGGGGACCGGCTGATGGCCATCTCAGGCACTCTCCTGGGGGCTTCAGTGCGCTAGTGTTCTAATGACAATGCCCACATCCTCCACATGACCCAAGTAAAGAGGCCCTTGGGGCAGTGCCAGGGTGGAGCCCAGCATAAACTCAAGCCACACCACAAACCCTGGCTGGTTTCAACCACAGCTACCTTGTACCCAAGGCTTCCCTGCTATCAGGTCTCCTATGGACTCATGGGTAGGACTCGGACTTCCAGAACTCCCAGCCCCCTCTGTTGCTCTCTTGCAAGCACAGAACAGAAGTAGGTCAAGTGTGTCCAACCTTGACCTTCCAAAGTGAGGGACTTTCCAAAGCTCCTGGCCCACTCCCTTCGGCTCTGGTTTCCTGAGAATAGGAAGTTACAAAAAGATGCCATTCAGGAGAAAACAAAGACACGACCATCTGGTAAGACGTTGCTGAATGCCCCCAAGTTCCACTTTTTTATTTGGACTGAGAGTTTGGAATTCCATCTCATTCAGTCTTGGGGTTCTCCCCCTCTGGTGACTCTGAGGACTCACCCCCGAGTCCCCTACAACTACAATCACTCTAGAACAACCCCAAGGCTTACCAAGCTCTGATAGGAGTCCTCAGGCTAGGCACCCCGTTTTGGAATTCTGGCTGTTCTCACATTGTCATTCTTCTCAAGTCCACAACCCAACCTCCATCCCTACCCCATCCTTGGCCAACAGGCAACAAAGCATGGTGTCTACTGGGCTTGGCAGGTAGCCCCGACCTGAAACACACACACACACACACACACACACACACACACACACACACACACACACACACA
>NC_022014.1:72435254-72453764 GCF_000317375.1 Microtus ochrogaster
CAAGCTCCGCCCACTCCCAATCCCCCCCCCTACCATATCTCTCTCTCTCTCTCTCTCTCTCTCTCTCTCTCTCTCTTCCTCCCTCCCTATTTCTCCCTCTCCCCCTTTCCTTCTCTCTCCCCTTCCTGTCTCCCCTTTCTGTCTTTCCCTCTCTCCCCCTGCTTTCCTTCCTCCCCTCCCTTTTCTACCTCTCTCTCACCTTCCTTCTTTCCTTTCCTCTCTCCTTCTTTACCTCATTTCTATCTCTTTTTTAAAAAAAATGTGGATCTTCCTCCTTTCAGCTGCTTTTCTATCCTTCCTGGCCCTTCCTTCTGGGCTTTCCCCTCCCATCTTCTCACTAACTTCCTGCTGTATGAGCTTGCCCTGACCACTTCAACTGCTTAACGCTAATTCCAAGCCATATGTTCTATCTATCTATCTATCTATCTATCTATCTATCTATCTATCTATCTATCTATGTCTCTCTGTCTCTGTCTCTGTCTCTCTCTCATACCCCAGGCTGGCCTTAGACTCACTACATAGCTAAAAGGATCTTGAACTTCTAATCTCCCTGCCTTTGCCTCCTGAGTGATGGTGTCACAGGCCTCTGGCACCATGCCTGCTTTATGTAGTGCTGGGATTGAACCCAGGGCTTCATGCATGCCGAGCAAGCATTTTACCAACTGAGTTCCATCTCCTGATCATTTCCCATCTTTCATGCCACTGCTCTTTCCCTTCCTGAGGGCCCCTCCTCGCTTTCTGGGTCATGGCACTATTTGGCTACTTATCCTTTATCTCACGAGAACGTCTTGGTTTCCTTTGAGAATTCAGCAAGCTGTCCAGTCGGTGTATATGCTTTGTAAAGAGTCCGTATTGACTCTGCTTTCCTCTTCATTCCCTATTCATTGGGCAGCTCGTCAATGACCGTCTCCAGTTCCAAGAGATCCAATGACGTCTGGCCTCCACAGACACCCACATACACTCACACAGACACGCACACATAAATAAAAATACATCTTTTAAAATGTGTTCCTGGTGTTTTACATGGCTCAGGTTTGGGTGCTCTGGTATGGCAGTCCTGGGAGTCACGGGCAGCAGCAGAGGCTGTGGACCCTGAGAATGGCTTAAATACCTCCTTACTGGGACAAGAGTGTCTTGGAAGACTGAGTGAATTGTTAGTCCCCAGGGGCTCTGTTGAGAATGCTCAGTAGACACTGACCCTTCTTGATTCAAACTTGTTCTTACGTCTAGATTGCAGCACTCCAGGTGCTTGCGACGTGTCGTGCTTTGTAAACCTGTGACACCCTGAGGACCTACTGGAAAGGGTGCTCAGACCTCCAGCTCCTAGCTCAGGTTGCTGGGTATCCAGGGAGGGCTTGGGGTTCCCGGGGGAGTCTGTGAGCCTGGCATGGTTTCTGTACACATGCACACGAATTAGCTCCTGGGAGTCCTATGACATCCGTGGTCTCATGGTGTGGTCAGGACACCCTGGTAGGTTCTTTGTCTCTTTCCCAATAGTGACTCACTGCTCCATGCAGAGAAGCAAGCTGGAATTCAACAGCCTCTGTTTCTTCTTTCTACTGTCTTTCCAGGAAGCACTTGGAACAGGATATAACGGCAGCATTTTCCACCCAGCCTGACATCCTGCGTCCAGATGCAGTCTGAGTGGGCACGAGCCCTGAAGCAGCTGCGAGCAGGGAGCTTGAGGTTCCGATGTGAAAATCTGAGCCTGGCAGCTTCCAGCTAGAGCCTCAGTTTGTCTTCATTCTCCTCTTTCTTGACCCTCAAATGACCAGAATAAAGTATTTCACTCTGTAGTGATTTGCCTTCGAAGTGTCCCGCATGGGGTCTGGCATTGGAACACTTGGTGTGGTCCTCACTTGGTGGCACTGTCTGGGGAGGCTATATCACAGTCTACTCTTCATTCAGCTCCCTGAAGTTAGCGGTGTCTGGTATCACTAACAGGAAATTTGCAGAAATAACAAATTCAGCAGTGTCTTCATTGACTAGAGTATATGATTATAATTGTTCTATTTATTATTAGCTATTGTTAATGCCTAATTTATGAATCTAACCTCACAGTTATGGTGTCCATATTGGGAAATAAACATTGTACAGCTGAGATTCGGAACTGGCTACAATTTTAGGCATCCTTGGAGCATCCTGGCACATGTCTCTCTGGATAAGGGAGGGTCACTGCACATAAAATGGGAATGGATGGCAGTCTCAGCCCCTGTGTCATGGGACATGATACCTAACTGTGTGTTGGGAACGGACTCAGGTCCTCTGCAAGTGTTGTATGCAGTCTTAACCACTGAGCCATCTCTCCAGCTGAAGAGTGTATGTTGCTTCGTTTGGTTTTCTTTTGAGAGAGGGTCTCATGCCCCCATCTCCCAGGCTGGCTCTGGTTAGCAGAGATGACCTTGCACTTCTGATCCTCTTGCCTCCCCGTCCCAAGTGCTGAGATCATAGGCATGCGCCACCATGCTCCTGTGTATGTGGTGCTGGGAATGGGACCCAGAGCTTCCTGCAAGTGAGGCAAGCCTGGTACCAACTGAGCTACACGTCTAGTCCTCAAACTGGATCTCTACCATATTCTAGACTTCTCAGAAAGTGCTTTTAACATAACAATAGACATTACTTTACATAGTTCTAGCAGCTCCAGAATTTGGAAGCGATTCAGCTTCATGGTTCCACCCAGGATCCCTTATGGGGTTATAGACATTATTACCTGCTTAGGGGTTGTCTGCAATGGTTCTCAACCTTCCTAATGCTGCAACCCTTTGTTCAGTTCCTCATGTTGTGGTGACCCGCCAACCATAAAATTATTTTGTTGCTACTCATAACTGTAATTTTGCTACTATTGTGAATTATAATGTAAATATCTGATATTCAAGATATTTAATATGCGACCCCCAAATGGGTCACGTCCCACAGGTTGAGAAGCCCTGGACTAGAGTCTGTTTCTGAGGCAGGTCACTCATGTGGCCTTGCTGAGGGACAATGATGTTGTACCCTGGAAAGATTTATCAGGTGTATTGCTTTAATAAAATGCTGATTGGCCAGTAGCCAGGCAGGAAGTATTTGGTGGGGAGACAAGAGCAGGAGAATTCTGGGAAGAGGAAAGGCTGAGTCTGCGGTCGTCACAGAGGAAGCAAGATGAGAACGCCTCATGATAAGAGGTACCAAGCCACGTGGCTAACACAGACAAGAATTATGAGTTAAGATGCAGAAATCAGTTAACAAGAAGCCTGAGCTAATAGACCAAGCAGTTCATAATTAATGTAGACCTCTGTGTGTTTCTTTGGGGCTGAACAGCTGTGGGACTGGGCGGGACAGAAACTTCTGCCAACATGGCCTCTGTATCAGTGTTGGCTGTAAGCAAGAGGCCTCTTCACCACACGGTCTCCTTCAGAGGGCCAAGAATGTGAGGGGACTCGCTGTTACCTTGCATCTGTAGTCAGGAAGCTGAGAACAGACAGGAAGCAGGGATACCAGGCTACAAAACCTCAAGGTCAGGACCCCCAGTGACTGTCTTCCTCCAGTGAGGCTCCACCTCCTAAAGGTCCCACAATCTTCCCAAACAGTGCCACCAGCTGGGGCCCAAGCATTTGAATGGGGGACATTTCACAAGCAAACAGCATCACAAAAGGGGTGGCCAGGCTGAAGTGCTAGCCTGTGTCAGATGGGAGGGGGAGTCAAGAAAGAGAGCTGAGGAGCACCGGGATCCTTTTTAGTTCCAGTTTGGTGATATCCTTTGCCTTGTCTTTCCCCCACATTCTTCCCTTCTATCCGCTGTGAGGACCGGGACTGTCATCATGGGAAGGGCATGCGGGAAGGCAGGGAAGAGTGAGATGTTTACACAGGCAAGCAGAACCTTCATGAGGTTGGGGGACGAGCGAGTTCCAGTTAAATGCTCGCTGAGTTTGGATTGCCAGAACCCACTCCAGGCTGAACAGGGTAGTATGCCTACAGTCCCTATACTCCTAAGGCAAGATGTGGAGCAGAGACAGGAGAATCCATGGAGGCTGAAAGGCCGGTTAGCCTGGTGCTCACTGCAATGAACAAAAGACCTTATCTCAAACATGGAAGAAAGTAAGGACAGACACCTGAAATTGCCCTCTGACCTCCATGTGCTCACCACAGCGTTCAAGCCTATACTCTTGCCCATACAAACACAAGCACACACACACACACGTGCACATGCACACACGTGCACACATGCACACACACTTGCACACGCATGCACGCACACACACATGCACACGCGCACACACACACAATTTTTATTTTAAAACAACTACGTGAGGGACTGAGAAGAGCTCGGCAAGACACTGAGAAGGGAAAATGTTTATAAACATGGGTGGAAGAGGCAGAGGGACAGTTTAAAGAGTCAAGCAAACACATTTAAGCCAGCCGGAGTAAGACAGTGAACATCAGGGCATAGGGTTTGACTAAAACATGTTCAAAGTTCCTGCAGGCTTGTTTGATGTGGGGATTTGAGGAGTGTGAAGAAAAAAAAATCCCCTCCAAGGGAAATTTCAGGAGCTTGTCCCGGTAGGGTCAAGGCAATACCAGGAAACGGACTTTAATAGCTTCCTTATATCAGGGTAGGAAACTGAAGTTGATAAGGAGTTGGAAGAGAGTCTCCCAGTTGAAGGAGCTTCCCCAGAAGGAAACTTTGGAGAGGGAGATAGTCTGTGTTTACACAGCATGCCTTCGAGGTCTGCAGTTTACACAAGCTGTATCCTAGGGCCAGGCCGAAGATAGAACCGCCTGACCTAGAAAAGCCTAAGTCTGGGCATCGTGCCCAACCAGCACTGGGAGGGACCTTCTGCCCAGCCCCGCCCAGCCCAGGGGCTCAGCATGGGGGTGGGGATTCCCTGTGCACTGTAGACCCTACACTGGATGCATTCAGGACCTAAGCAAAGCTGTGACAATTCAACGCTTCTCATTCAGGCTAGGGATGTAGTAACTCAGTGATAGTACCATGCTTGCCCAGTACACTAGAAGTCCTAGCATCAAGGCCCAGCACCACTAAGACAGTGAACAAGGAGGGAGACTCTTCTAGGTCATTCCTGTTAGCAACAGGGAAAGTAAGCACAAGCCCCTGGTGTCTGACACCTGTCCGCCATCCAATAATAAAATTAACAAAGATTAGTGTAGTTTCCCTAAATGCTCCCAATGGCATGTTTGGAGCATTCCCAAAAGGACCGTCCATGGTCTGGAGGTCGGTGGGCTTGTTCAAAGAGATGGGTGAGGAGTTTCATGATTTGAACCCACCCCCCCCCCTTGAAGCTGACCTTGGACAGCTGCACTGTAGGGCTGGGAGCCTCTATGCTCATGCAGGACATGAGAAGACTTATCAGACCCTTGGACAGTGCCTAGCACACAGCAAGAGATCAGGAAAACAGAACCCACCAGAGCTGGCATGATGGCATCTGCCTGCAATGCCACATTCGGGAGGCTGAGTGGAAGAATCGTTCACGAGCTCACTGGGCTCCATAGTGAGTCCCAGGCCGGTGTGGGCTATATAAACAGTCGTAGGCTGTCTCTGAAATCAAGCCAGGCTTCCAGGCTTCAGATGCCAAGTGACCGGCGGCCTCCTACTCCTTCCTTTACACCTTCCCCTCCACGATGGCCTCGAGCCTTGAGCTGAAAACTGACATGACGTTTTAATGGAGTCCTAAATGAAGAAAATACCATGAGAAATGACCTCATGATGGAGAAAACTCGACAGCTTTGAAAGAGACACACTTTTCAAGTAGTTTTTTATTACATGACCCACAGTGGACTCCCTGGGAGACTGGGGGTCAGGGGTGGGGAGGGTTGGCCGTTGCAGAAGGTGACCACAAAAGGAATAAAACATATGTGAAATAAACTACCACAAGGAAGACTGAGCAGCTGCAATAACAAGAGAATTAATATCGTAGGAACAGAAGTAGAACAAAACAATCTAAAAGGAATCCGAACATTTTTTTCATGAAATAAAAAAAAAAAAGATTTTTAAAAATTTGCCAATGGGTTGGGCAGTGGTGGCACATACCTTTAATCCCAGCACTCGGGAGGCAGAAGCAGGTGGATCTCTGTGAGTTCGAGGCTAGCCTGGTCTACAGAGTGAGTTCCAGGACAGCCAGGACTGTTTCACAGTCTCAAAAGAACAAAACAAAAATTTGCTAATGGATTTTAAAGGGGGTACTGGAGAGATGCTTAATGGGTAAGAGCCCTTGCTATACAAGCATAAGGACCTGAGACTGAGTCCCCAGCGCTCAGGAAACAGCAAAGTGACCACATGTGCCTACAGTGCTGGAGGGGATGAGGGCAGAAGAATCATGGGCTCTTATTTTGCATACGCAGAGAAAAAGAGATTTAAAAACTTTTGAAATAAAGAAAAATAAAACCCCAAAAGACAAACAAAAAAGGGGGGCTATCCTCACGGACTAAAGCAATCAGTCCATTATCATTCCATGCCTTCACCCACTGCGACGCCACAGCCCAGGAGACTCATACCCACCTCCTAGAAGGTTCAGATTTTCTAACTCTCATTGCCCAGGCAGTTGTCCCTGCTGCCCCTATGGTATAGGACACTGAGCACAGTAATGGCAGGTTGGTCTGTCTACCATGCACCCTTTAAACTCCTCATACTCTTTGCCCCACTGGTACAACATCTCACTCAGGGCAGGCACGCCTCACACTTCTGAACATTGGCACCTTGGAGTTCGCACTAAGGTGGGGTAGCAGGAAGCACAGTCTGTGGGTTGATCCCCGACTGTGCCAGCAGCCCCAGCCACTTGCCGCTGATTTGGATCACACATATAGGAAGATAGGATTGCAGGAACTCAGGGCAGAAGGGGGAACAGGGAGGTTGAGGGGAACCCCGGAAGGGTTCCTTCCCTTTCATTGTAACAAAACTTGAACTCATCTGAGGAGCGAAGCTTCTCCCCGGGAGGAAGGGAAGAGGGTCAGCTAGGCAGGAAGCAGGGGGCTTTCCGCTGCCCTGGCTTTTGAGAACAAAGGGCCCTTACTTCTGTCCCAGGCTGGACCCAGCACTCCAAGTTCCAAGGACTAAGGAGTGTCTCTCGCAATCTCAGACACAGGGTAAAGTCCAGGGTCACCCTTGTGATTCAGAGGGTGGGGCTGGAGCAAGAAATTGCACCTTTGTTTTAAATTAAAAAAAAAAAAAAAAACCAGACTCCAGTGAAGGCAGTAGTTCAGCTGTCTGTACTAGGGTTAAATTTTCAGTCAAGCTGCTTCCTGGGCAAAGTCCCCCAAACCATGACCACCCCTTTCCTCACCCACCCTAAAAAGTCAAGCTGGTTTCTAAGTGCTGTTGACACTGACTTGGTAAAGACCTCAAAGGGTTCTGGTCTCTCATCCACAGCCAGGCACTGCCTCAGCACCCCCTGCACCTCTGACTGGTATCTCCCTGTTCTCCACAGTCTCTTGGCACCGGCCATATGATTTCACCTGGTGTACTGGTGATTCTTGTTGTAACAAGGTAGCAACAAAGAAGGATCCTGAGGTCATGCTGCGGGATCCAAACTTGACCCTCTGGAATAAACTCATACCTCTCCAGCCTCAGTTACTCCGTTTTGAGCAAACCGTTCTGCTTGGCACACGCTGGTTCTCAGACTCTTGCACCTGCCTAAAATGCCCTGCCATCTAGCCAGTCACTTTGCAGCACCTGTTGTCCACTTTCTAATCACTGGCCTGGGAAATGGCCACAGCTACTAGCGTGAAATGTGACAGAGAGTAGCTGAACTTTCAATCTTATTTAACGTAACAACATCATAACATAAAGACGCTACCCGCAGTTAGTAGAAAACATTTAAATACATTTCTTTGAAACTTGGTTTCTGGGATCCAATTTGCCAACTATAAGTTTTACAGTGTCTAAACAAGGCATGATGCTGCTGTACCTCAACCGTCCAATCCCATCGCAAAATGCATGTATGTGCTTTTCATTACCTGAGCACCCACAATGTGGCCATCCTAAACTGGCATAGCATATAGCAAGATTGGGACCCTGGGTTTGACAAATGAGTCTGAACCAAAAGCTATGCCCCACCCTAAATCATTCCCTGGGACTCAATATCCCTGGTGTCAGGTCCCAGAGAAACGGAGGACTTTGCTCACCTGTGGCTCCTCCCATGCCCCCTACTCTAAACATCTCCAGCCCAGCTTCTCACTCCTATGAAAACCTGCCATTTTGGTCATGCTTTCTCTTGATCCTCTGCTCTTGGCTCCTGGTCCCCTCTTTTGCCCCTCTCTTCTCTTCCTCCCCACCCCTCCTCTCAGGCCCCAGTTCAGTCTGGACTCATGTTCTCTGGACTCAGGCTGTCTACAATAAAATCCTTCTTCTCAACCATACCCGGAAGCAGTCATGTCCTCCTTTACACTGCCCTGGTGCTCCCCAAACCCAGCTAATACCCTCAGAAGGGCTAGCCAAGAGCAGACTGTGGCCAATGACATAGCCAAACTGGATACGTGCTCACCTACTGAGACTTTCTCATATGCCAGAACCTCAGAAGCCAGGCACCGTGTTCATCCTGGGGTAGGATGGAAACCAAAGTGGGGAGAGTTTTGTTTATTTTCCAGTGCTGATAGCCATACTAGTGGTTTGATGATACACTCCTATAAGCCCAGGTGGTTGGGGGCAGAGAGCGTTGTTAAGGCAAGAGGACTCTTAGCCAGTTGAAAACCCTGTCTCAAAAACAAAACCAGCTGGGCGATGGTGGTGTGCGCCTTTAATCCCAGCACTCAGGAGGCAGAGACAAGCAGATCTCTGTCACTTCCAGGACAGCCAGGTCTACAGTGAGTTCCAGGACAGCCAAGAGTGTTACACAGAGAAACTCGAAAAACAAAACAAAACCAAGGGCTGGAGGGATGGCCCAGTGGTTAGGGGAGCTTGCTGCTCTTGCAGAGGGCCTGGATTCAGTTCCCAACATCCTCATCAGGAGACTCACAACTACCTACATGTGAGATAGTTTGTGTCAGTATGACCCGAGCTAGAGTCATCTAAAAGGAGGGACCCTCAATTGAGAAAATGCCCCCATAAGATCCTGCCACAGGGCATTTTCTTAATTAGTGGTTGAAGGTGGAGGTCCCAGCCCATTGTGAGTGGTGCCGTCTCTGCGCTGGTCCTGGGTTCTATAAGAAAGCAGGCTGAGCAAGCCATGAAAAGCAAGCCAGGAAGCAACTCCCATCCATGACCTCTGCATCAGCTCCTGACTCCATTTAAGTTCCTGTCCTGACTTCCTTCGATGATGAATAGTGATATGGAAGTGTAAGCCAAATGAACCTTCTCCTCCCCAACTAGCCTTTTGGTCATGGTGTTTCATCACAGCAATAGAAACCGCAACTAAGATAATGTGGAACTCCAACTCCAGGGTATCTGATGCTCTCTGGTCTCTATAGGTATTTACAGGCTTGTGGGCACATAAAGTCAGGCTTTTAAAACAATATATATTGAATATATATTATAACAACATATATAACATATGCTGTATATGTTAAAGCAAACAATATATATTATAATATATTCTAACAGCATATATAACATCTAATATATATATATATATATATATATATATATATATATATATTAAGCAACACACAAACGCACAAATGGCTGGAACTACTGAAAAGGGGGGAAAGATTAACCAAGAGAGCAATTTACTACAGAAATGTCTCCCCAAAGACATGTTGCTACTCTCCCAGAAGACTCGCTAGGCTCCGGCAGGATAGCGTTGTAGAAACACCACATGGATCCTAGTTATTAACAAAGTTCCCCGTTTAATGGGATTTCATCATTCTCGCTAGGGCATGGAGGAGCAAATCTTTCTGGAAACAGGTCTAAGTTGAAGGCACATGGTTTTAGCCTTGCCTTTGGAATTTGCTGTGTTTCCCCTAGCAAATTTATCCTGACATCTCTCTGTCCCAATCGGGGTTAAATGGCATCCCCACTCCCAGTCCCTTAACTGTTCAAATGAGTCAGGAGTCCCAGTGACCCGTTCATTTCTTAGAAAGAAAACCAGGACAGTATCTTTTTTTTTAAATTCCTTTTTAACTTTAAGTACTTTGTTCTTTTTATCCCCACCTCTTGACCTGTCCCTTCCCTGGAGATCAAACCCAGGCTCTGCCACATGCCGGGCAAGCGCTCTACCACTGAGTACACCCCCAGCTCCCCCCTTTTCATTTCACAGGTTGTTCAGCAGAGGAGGGCAAGTTTTATGGGTGTTCCGCCCTGCCTCTGGCTGTGCCCCTGAGAAGAAGTGAAGCTACCTCTTCTTGAAGTGTGTTTAACTCTTGGGATTTTTATCCTGAGCAGAGACCCAGGGTGATCAGATAACTGAGGGTTAGTTAAAAAATAATTTATATTATGCTCCTGCTTCTTCCATAAATTGTTTCTTTGGCTTGCTGCCCGGGGTGACCTTGGGCTCTCCAGGCTCCCGTGGGAAGGGCACTCAGCCCCTAGTTGAGGATCAGCTCACAAATGACTGTGATGCAGGGACTGGGCTGAGATCCACTTCCAGAGCCTGGGAACTCGGAAGCTGCTCAAGTCTAGTCTGGCCTCTGGGAGAGGGGCATCTTTCCAGCCAGCGGCACCTTGAGAGGCTTCCAGTGGACCTTGACTCCTAAGGTCCACTCTCGCTGTCCCCTGTGCTGTTCCTACAAATGGGCCAAGGTGACGAAACCCATCAGGACCTTCCACACCAAGCTGCTGATACCAAGACCCCAGACTTCTTTATTCAATCAGGCCGTGTCTGCTCCCCTGAGTACGAGTCTGCTAGCGTTGGCCCCCAACGCTCTCAACTCTAGCCTGAGGGCAGTGTAGTGGTGGCTGTTGAACTCGTGAATGTAGGATGAAGAAACATGTGTCCTTATTACCCATGACCTTGATGGCAATGCCAGTTCATCAGTTGAACTGTTCCAACAGATCCAAGTGTCTGCCCTGCCATCTTGTGAACTGCTACAGGAGTTTAGTGAGGATACTAACCAGGCAGAATGGATGGGAACACTCCCTCCCTCCCTCCTTCTTCCCTCTCTTCCTTTCTTTTGAGACAAAGTTTCACTAGCTAAGTAAACCAGGCTGGCCTCAAACTTTTGGTGACCCTCCTTCTTCATAGACGTGTGCTACTATGCTGGCAAAAGTCCAAGCCCTTAATGTACCATTCCAAAAACTCCACTTACATCTGTTTTGGTTGATGAGACAATTCTTAGGCTTCTGGTGGAGATTTGCCTGTTTTTCGTTTGCTTGTTTGTTTTTTTTTTTCTTCTTGTACCAGGCCCTTGCAACCAGAAATGGATCCTACTGGGAACTCATCAGCAGCTGTGGGTAAACCCGAGCATGGGAAAGAGGAAAATAAACAAACAACCATGTTTAAAACACCGATAGGAAGGCTTAGGAAGGATCCAAGAATATTCTTGTTCTTTTAATTTTTTTTTATTACATGTATGTCTTTTGTGAGTCACAGTGTAACTATGAAGGCCAAAGGACAACTTGGTGAGAATTAGTTCTCACCTTCCACTGTGTGGTCATCGGTTTGGTGGTAGGTGACTTTAACCACTGAGCCGTCTCTCTGGCCCCCACGAAGGACATTCTGACAGTGACAATACTGCTAAGTTTCCTAAGGCTTTCAAAACCATTGGCTTACTTCTTCTCTGATAGTCTAAAATCACACCTCCCATTTACAGAAAAGACACTGAGCACGTATGTTTATTATTTAATCTTCATCACTCTTTACATATGATGACTCCCGTCTTACAGATAAGAAGGGAACCACCAAATGAATTTCTTACCAAGTTCCCCCCAGTGTAGTCTGAGCCTTCTCTGAATTGGAAAATGAATAGCCAGCGATCTCCTATGAGTCACACTGGTTCAGATAGCAGCAGTGGCTGAGCTCTCTACCTAAAGGAGTTCCTATGTCAGCTCAAGCAGTCACAAGCACAAAATTCCTGGTCACATCTTGAGCCACTTCCCCTGGCTTCTGCTGCCTCCTGTCCTCTCCCTGTTGGATCCCGGCAGGGCCGTGGAAGGCTAACACTGAAGCAGAGAAACCTGGCTTGACAGTGTCTCTTCTAAGCTTTCCAACACCACCATTCTGACTCAGCAGCTGCTGCCGTCCCCTGAATCCTTTCTTCCTCACCGTTTCCCTGAGCAGCTGACGCCGGAGTCTGAAGGGTGAGCTGATGAGATTATTTGCTCCAGGAGCCTTGTTACAGGCAGACAAAAGCCACGTGAACCACTTCTCGGCACCCCTGGATGGGCCTTTATGGCTGTGTGACAAACAGCCAGCTGACATAGTCCTTCTCGGCATTTTTTCAGTGAGGCAAAGGCCAGATTAGCAGGCTGTGACATGTGACAATACCTGAAAACTGAGCCTGCCAGCCAGCCACGGGAGAGTGGCTGCCAGGAGTGGCAGGTCCGAGCCTGCTAGCCCAGGGTTCCATGGGAAAGCTGCTGCCACCCAATGGGGAGCAGATTCAAAGTTCCCTCGGGAAGCAGAACTGGTGTTTAAATGATTTTTGTTTCTGTCCAGAAAACAAGAACCTCTCATCTTTCAAAGTGACAGGAGAAGCAGGCATGGAGGCACACACCTAGTGCACACTCAGGTGGCGGAGATGGGAGAATTGATTTCAAGTATGGGCTCCAGAGTGAGGCCCTGTTTCAAGGAGGGGAAAGCGGGGGATGGTTGGGGAGATGGCTCTACGAGCAGGAGTGTTTCTCGGCAATAATGAGTTTCAGTCTATAGCACCCCATGTCAAAAAAGCTGGGCATCACTGAGTTGCCGATAACCCTCAGGGGACAAAGAGAGTGGCTGTCTGGGTCTCAGTCTAGATAAAATGGGAAACTTCTGCTTCAGTGAGAACTTGTCTTGACATCCTTCTCTGGCCTCTGCTTGCTTATCCAGGGGGGGTGTGCCTGTACCCCTCCATACGTACACACACAAAGTGGAGGGGAAACATAAATGAGACAGAGCGAGTGGCATGTTTGGGGGACTCTGGAAAGAGTATCAGATGTGTGCATGGGGCTGTGTGTGGTGCTGTAGGAACTGGTAGCCTGTACATGGCCGTGTCTATGGACACGGATGCAGGCCTTTGAATAGTACCGGCCCCTGACGGAGGACGAGCTGAGGCTTCAGCTGGTCATCAGCAGCTCGTGGATGTTTCTTTGGAGGCTGAGAAAAATACACCCAAGCATTAAAGTCATGTTTTCCATTATTAACAACAACAAACAAAATCACCCACCATTCAATTCCACATGTCTAGTTTCATATGAGTCTTTCCACATGAGAGGCTTATTCTGGGAAGGGCCACATCAAATTGCATTACCGAAACAGAAACATTGCCTTTTTAGATCTAGCTCACGCTGAGTGAATAACATATGGGGTTTACATCCCAGGTAAATATTGCCATAAGCTCTGTTTCCCTTCCTCCCCCACCCCCCCACCAGCCACCTGGAACATTTTACAACCAGAGCCTGAACTCAAAGTAGGGAATGCTTTACTAGAATCAGTCTAACAGCTGGAGAAGTTCAAGATGGCAGCCAGCCTGGAAGGGGCTGGAAAAACAGACAGACTGACCCACAAACAAAACTAGAGAACACCACAGTGCCTCAAAACTAAACACAGTTGACTTCTTGTCTTTAGGCTTGAGCTTCACACAGCCAGGGATTCCGAGCGTTAGGGTTGTCTGGTTATACCGGAGAGCACTGTGATAAGAGTCAAAATAGGGCCTACATACAGCGGCTCATATGTGTGACCCCAGCTTTCGGGGGTAAAGAGTTCAAGACCAGAGGCCGGGGAAATGGCTCAGTGGCGGGGGAGCCCTCACCTTACAAGCATGAGGACCAGAGTTTGAGTCCCCAGCACCCACGTTAAAAAGTAGGGGTTTACTGGCTGGTAGCCTAGCTCCAGGCTCAGTAGGAGACACTGTCTCAAGGGATCAAGGGAATAAGGTGGAGAGCCATGGAACAAAACAGCCAAAGCCCTCCTCTGGCCTTTACATACGCAAGCACAGCTGTGCACACCTGTACATGTGTGTACGTGCAATACAGACAATGGAAGACATTCAAGACCATCCTCGGCTACACACAGGGTTCAAGACCAGCCTGTGCTACCTCACATGAAACCCTGTCTCAGAACACACATATAAGGAGGTGGAGATGGTGCAGCAGTTAAGAGCCCCTCTTGCTCTTGGAGAGGACCCAGGTTCAGTTCCCAGCACCCACATGGTGGTTCATAACTCCAGTTCCAGAGGATCCAATGACCTTTCTGGCCTCCTCAGGCACCAGGCACACTCGTACAGCACAGACACACCCGCAGGCAAAGCACTCATACAAGCGATTAAAAGTTTATTTTAATCAATTAGTCAAAACAATAACATCAACAACAACAACAAAAAAAAAAAAAGCTCAAGATCAGCTTGTGCTGCAAGAGACCCTGTCTCACGCCCTCCCTTCCCCCTCCAATCAAAATAGGGTGCCCCCAGTTCTGGCAGGCTCTGCCATTGGCTGCAGAAGTTTGAGGGAGTCCTTTAAGCTTTTCCTCCTGGCAGCTCGGTGCAGTGGCCAAAGAGCGTGAGGCTGGGGCCGGGTGTTCCTAGTCAGGCCATTGTGAGGAGTGAAAGAGATAAAGTAGGTCAGAGTGCTTGCAGGCATTTTAAACACTGCACACTGCAAGGCTTGTGTTATTGGGCCGGCGGGGAGGGGAGCATACTTAGGAATTCCCTATTCCTCTCCCTTCCTGGAAGGGAGAAGGATACAGAAGAGAACTCGCGCCTGCTTTATCTGTAAGGAAAGATTATAATCCATCTATTTTAGACTAAGGGTGAGATGGCAGAGTCGAGAAAGGCGAGTGCTGGATGTGTCATTGTCCCCATTAGAAAATTAACTCAAGGTCTAACTACCCGGTGATGTGACTGATTTTTAAATAAACACTTCTAAATGGGTGTTGCCCCACTTTGACTAGTAAGTAGTCACCTTGGCAAGCAACGCATTTATTTAAATTATATTTCCCATCATTCAAATGAAAGACCTTTCTTCTTTTTTTTTAACTGCTCTTTGGAACTGGTCCTGGAGCCTCTGGCACATTCTTTTGAATATGTCTGAGGGTGACACATTTTTTTGTCCTTTGGGGATAATCCTGATTTTTGTAAATAGGCCAAAGTTATTTGGCACAAAGACTGGTAAATAAGCTAAGTAATACCATTTTTTAAAAATTAAAAATAAACCAGGACTACAAAACAGGAGCTTTTCAGCTCCCAGAGAAAGACTACGCTTCGATTCGAGGAAGACAGCAGGCGGGGAAGGGCTCCTTCATCTTGCCTCTAAACTTTGACCTTCCAGAGAAAGAACACCACAACTGCTCAAGGGTTCCTATCACCACAACCCAGCTTGGGGGGCAGGGCTGGCCTAAACCATAAACCACTCTTTTGCATATGGATTAACTGGCTGGCCACGATAGCAACCTTTCCAGCATATTAACATTTGGACCTGTTAGAGACAGCATCCAGCGGGTTCAGTTCACACAGGGAGACTCGGCCCTCCCTTAGAAGCTAGGCTATTTTATTTTTCTTTAGGAAAAACTTAACTGAAAATACCACCAATGCCATGTCAGTGAAGTGGAGGCAGCCGCGTCTGCTGTCAATCTCTTAAACTGTATTTAAACGCAATGGCACCTCCATTCATGACAGGTTGCACCCCGTAGCATTTTCATTCATTCGAGGTTACACAATGGCCCTTTCATTCATGAATGTTACACACGAGGGCACTTTCATAACTTCAGTGTCAAATGATGCCAGATAACATTTACGTAAAATAGCTCTTTCTTGGTTTGCTTTTTCTTCTCCTTCTGTGGTGAGCAAGATTCACCTAACATATAGAACCATCATTCGGCTATCTTCACATATGCTGTTCAGCCCTGGGTTCATTCCCAGTGTTCTGTCACCAACACCATTATCTGGTTTCCAAACACTTCCATCACCCTCAAAGGAAACAATCTATTTAAGCACTCCCTCCCTTTCTTCCCTGCCTCGCAACCCCCGACAGCTACTGCTATGCTGTTTCTGTAGGTTTGCCTCGTCTGGACATTTCACAGAAACCAGACGATACAATATGAGCCTCCCATGCTAAAGTTAATGTTTTCAAAGTCATTCTTGTAACATATGTCAGTGTCGTTGTGTTCCCCTCCTCCCCCACACCGTGTGTGCATGGGCACATGTGTGTGCATGTGAGTGTACTTTATTCCCCGAGGCAGGTTCTCTCACTTGGCCCCAGAGCATGCTGATTTGACACGTCTAGCTAGCCAGCTTGCTCTGGAATCCTGTCTCTGGCTTCCAAGCCACCGTGCCCACCTGGCATTTTCATGGGCTCTGGGGGATTGGAACTACAGGCCTCGTGATTGGACAATGGGCACTTTAAACCCTGAGCCACCTCCCAGGCCCTTCTATCAATACTGTCACACTCTTTAGCACTGCACAATCTATTGCTTGAATGGATCCCATTTTGTTTGTCCATTCATTCACCAAGAGGCATTTGGGTCGTTTAAATTTCATTCGTTAATTTCGTTGTTATTCTTAACAGTGCTGCTATGAACACGGCTGCCCAAGTTTTTGCCTGAGCCGCGTTCAGGCATACCCTAAGATACACACATACCTAGGATACATACCTAGGCGTGGAACTACTGGATCACGTGGCAATTCTATGTTCAACTTTTGAAGAACCACTAAAGGGACTCACTTTCATGTTTATGATTTACAAAGTATCTTGATCACCAGTTACGAGCAGCAGCCAAACCCCAAGCTGGGCTTTAAGGGTTTCTTTTCAGAAACGCTGGTTAGAGCAGCCAGGCTCAACACGAGCCAAATTTGTTCCAAGGCAAGGTTCCACTTGGGACTGTGAACAGCTTCTCTGCTGTACTTACATGTCCCAACAAGAACTGGCCGGGCCGGAATCCCTTCCTGCCTCCTAGGCATCCTTGCTTTTCCATTATGTTGTGCACACCTCAGGAAAATGAAGATGGTTAATCTAACAGACATATTTCCCTTCTCGGCTTTTGCAAAAGACTTCATATTAGAAGCTGGAGGTAACTCGTGGGCTTCGCACTACCTGCCTGTCCCTGGGTGGAAGCTACTTTTTTTTCCCTTGGCTCTAGAACAGGGCGTCCCTAGCGGTGATCAAGGCTTTTTAGCCATTATTCATTCAAGACAGGCTATTGTCTCACTTTAGGCCTGACCCTAGCAATTCGTGGATGCTAGACGTGCACTGAGGCCCCTTTGCAGATGCTCTACTCCGTAGGTTCAGGGTCACTCTCTAGTTTGGGTGGGTGTAGCCGGAGATAAGTCCACTCCAGGTATTGTTTACTGTAGCCGGTGTCCTGAGTCATGAGCTTCTCTGTCACCAACCCAAATGACAGTAACTGATTGACTTCGTGTTGGTTTTTAAATTTAAACTTGCGCTCAGGCCTCTCACTGGGCTGACCTCTTACCCCTGGCTCCCTAACACACAGGAAGTTCGCCAGCTGCACGAGGCCAAAACCAGGAGCAAAAAACATCGAGACAAAACCAGACAGACATCCACCGCCTTTCCCCTTTGAAACTGACAGAGAAAGAAGAAGCTGGCTTCCGAGGGCCTTGCTACACCGTCTCTCAGGCAACGCAGCTGTCATTTGTCACGTGTGTCTTCAGGAGTCTTTTCAGGTGTCCTGGCCCGATCTGCTGTTACGACAGAAAAAGAGCGTCTCTTGCTAGTCATATCCTCTGTAATCGGGCAGGAAACCTAAAATGTGCCTGCTGCAGTCCGAGGCCGCTCGCTTATCTGCTTCCTTGGGAAGAACGTGCATCACAGTCCGGTTTAGGGGGATTTTTCAACATGACCTCACCCTTTCCAACATCCACTGACCTCAGCCGGCATGACCCAAGCCATAAATGCGCTCGAGTGGGATCCGCATTAGTGAGCCAGCCACCAGCGCACTTCCTAACACATCTGTCACATGAACATCAGCCCCAATTCTCCTCAGACCAGGACAGGAATCAATAGCGCCCTGAATCGCTAGAGAGGGGTGTTGATCAATAAGACATCTGACATCTAGTTAGCCTTCTAGACTCGGGATGGTAGAATGACGAGGGAGTCGCTACCAATTAAATGCGTCAGTTTGGATTAAAGCGCTTGCCTGAAATCCCAGTATTGGAGAGGGAGGCTGAGGCAGGAGAATTGCCACAAGTTTAAGCCAGTCTTTGCTCTAGGATGAGATCCTGTCTCAAGAGTTTAAAAAAAGGGGCGAGGGGGGGATCAAAATGTAAGAGGCACTGAGGAACCTTCCAGGCTTGTTTTGGTCGGTGCGGCAATGTCCCAGCCAATGGTCTCAAAACGGGGCGCCTAGAGGTGACAGCACCGGCTTTATTCGCCTCGAGGGGCGCGGGAAGCGACTGCACTAAAGGGAAACAGAAACTCGGGATCCGCAGGCGCGCGCCCAGCCCGGCCCACGTGACCCCGGGCTCCACGGCTCTCCGCGCGCGCCCCCGGCCGCA
>NC_022014.1:72453964-72483311 GCF_000317375.1 Microtus ochrogaster
CCTCCCCCGGCCGGCGCGGCCCGCCCTGGCGAGTCAGTCCTCGGGTTCCCTCCCTCCCCGGGCGCGCTCGGGCCGCCGCTGCGCTCCCCGCCCTCCAGCCGCCTTGCCGGAGCCACCCGCTGCCGGAGGAGGAGGTGGAGGAGCCGCAGGGGCCCGCCGAGGCGGCGGCGGCGGCAAGATGGCGGACTTCCTGCCGTCGCGCTCCGTGCTGTCCGTGTGCTTCCCGGGCTGCGTGTTGACGAACGGCGAGGCCGAGCAGCAGCGCAAGTCCAAGGAGATCGACAAATGCCTGTCGCGGGAGAAGACCTACGTGAAGCGGCTGGTGAAGATCCTGCTGCTGGGTGCGGGCGAGAGCGGCAAGTCCACCTTCCTGAAGCAGATGCGGATCATCCACGGCCAGGACTTCGACCAGCGCGCGCGCGAGGAGTTCCGCCCCACCATCTACAGCAACGTGATCAAAGGTGCGGGGACGCGGCGGGGCTCGGGGACCCGGGGACCCCTGGGGAGCGGGGGCCGGGCACCGCCCTCACCCGCCAGTCCCGAGTCTGTGGAGACTGGACCGGACCAGATCGGTCGGGCGAGCGAGCGGGTGGGCGCGCCTCGGGCACCGTCCTGTGCGCCGCTGTGCCCTGGTTCTTTCGATCCGGGACGCCCCGCTGTCCCCCGTGCTACCCCAGTGTGGGTCACGGTCGGCCCCGCACCCCGCCGCTGGCCTCGCCCCCTCCGAGAGGGAAGTGCGGCGAGCAGGGTGACTCCGGGCAGCAGGGCGACTTGTGTCCTCCCTGCACACCGGACTTGCCCATCCATCAGCAGTCCCAGGTCCTACACTCCCGTTCCTTCCCTCATCTCCCGTCCCTGGTGGGTGACCCTAGTAACCGGGTCGGATACCCTTCCAGCTCTAGGCTTCCTAGGCCACCTCTTGAGTTAAGCAAGTTCTGGAACGGTCGCAGTGAGGAAACTTTTTTTTTTTTTTGCCCTGAGACTCTTGTCAAGGGCATAGAGTGACAGCCTCTGGGGCCTTTTGGGGCAAGAGTACGAAACTCAAGGGTGCTGCGTTTACTGAACTGGCATCAGGAAAGCCTTTTTTTTAAAAAAAAAAAAAATTTAGCGGCGCGAGTGGTTTTATTCCCCCCCCCCTCCAGTGATACAGGATGTTTGTAATCACAGTTCAACATGTTGCACACTTTATATCTTTTTTTTGCTTAATAACTTGGGACAAGAGAAAAAAAAGGCATCATTTCTAATACTTAAATGAATGTGAGTTTAACTGCAAAGACTCTGCCTTAAAAGTCGTAGGAGACCATACAGGAGGTAGTGAATATGGGTAGTGTTGAATCATGGACTTTACAAATTCTATTTGACAGTATTTTAAAATTAAAATATTGTTCCTCTTTGTAAAAGACACGAAGTCTTTTTTATCATTCAACGAAGCCATGGAGGTGGCTTTTATTTTGTCATTTAAAATGTCACCTTTCGTATATTTTCTTTGGTGTCAAGTATCTTCTACATAAAAGACATCAGCAAAGTTGAGGTACAGTGCCTGATGTTTTGTGTGATTAAGGAGTCACCCTGTTTTATCTGGGACTTGGAAACAAACTTTAACATTGTAGGTCTTTTCAGGTTGTTATGTGGCTGCTTTTTTTTTTTTAAAGTGGGTTTTTGTTGTTCAGGAAGTACATAAAGCAAGCCCCTTCATGTCCTAACTCCTTCAGGATTTCGATTGGGGGGAAAAACTAGAGAGGGGGACATTGTAGGGCAATGAGGGGAGAAGGCTGGACCAAGAGCTCACAGTCCATGGCTCTTTGCCAATGGATCTCTGCAGTTAAACTGTAAAGGATGGTTGGGTTGTATTTAGTCTGCCTTAATGTTTAGCACAAAACTAATTAAGGTCTCTTCTAAGGCTGTAAACTGTACCTTGCTAGTCCATAATTGAAGGTACCTTTGTATCCTGCTGCAGTTGAACTTAAAGAATTATGTTAATGAATGGACTCAGGTATTCACTGTGGGTAAGGTAAACACCTGGTTTTTGATAGACACTGGGCCTAAGAACTACTTTGAGCATTATTGTGTGATGAAGTTTAAGTCTAGCTAAGCATCTTATTTTCTTGAGTTGGTTATGGTCAGAAAACTGAAAGCAAAACAGTTTGGGGTTTTTTTTTGTTTTTTTTTTTCAGTATCCAAAGAAATGACTTCCTAATAGACTAAGACAGAAGTCATAGTTTAGTGATAGTATTGAGTGCGAACTGACCTGAGTAAGTGGAAGCCCCTGTTTGTGTATCACCTTGCGATTGGTTTTCCTATTAGACTCCTGTAAAGCCAGCAGATGGCTGTACTGATTTGAGGCATGGTCGTGGGAGGCTCTAGTGTGTCATAGAAGACCGTGTGTGTAGGAGCAGGACCCTGTCTGCACAGCGAATAGTTCTTCGCCTGTGCCGGGCTGTCTGGAGCCTGGACTTGGGGCTAGGCCACATTATTTACTTTTCCGTCTCTGATTTTGACTGTCTTCCACTCCAGAAGTGGTTTTATGATTGCAGTGTATTAAAATCCTTCCGAAAGAGTGATTTTTGTTAGTGATATTACTTTCCAAGGCTTCTAATTTTAAGACAACGAACAAACGTTTTTTAAACTTCTGAGAAGATAAAGGTTCTGTTTCTGGTCTCCATTTTGGAAGTGGGGGTTCTGTAATAGCTAAAAAAAAATTTAAGGAACCAATACTGAATAACGCAGGGGTCAAAGATCCTGATGGTATCTTAATGACTCTTCCTCATTTGTCTTTTTCTCTTTTTAAACAAAGGTATGAGGGTGCTGGTAGATGCCCGAGAGAAGCTTCATATTCCCTGGGGAGATAACAAAAACCAGCTCCACGGCGACAAGTTGATGGCATTTGATACCCGTGCCCCCATGGCTGCCCAGGGGATGGTGGAAACTCGAGTTTTCCTGCAGTATCTTCCCGCTATAAAAGCCCTGTGGGAAGACAGTGGCATACAGAATGCCTACGACCGGCGCCGGGAGTTCCAGCTGGTAAGACATGCCCTTCCCTAAAATGTATCTATTTCTGTTTGTGTGTGTGTGTGTTTATGAGGGGGAGGGCATCTGCATGCCATAGTACACATATAGATGACAGGACAACCTGTGGGAGTTGGTTCTCCTCTAGTGTGTAGGTTATGGGCATAAAACTCAGGTTCTCAGGCTTGGTGACAGATGCCTCTACCTGCTGAGCCACCCTCGCTCTGAAGCGACTTTTAGTAATGTCTGGTTTAGCACCTCTTACAGACTTCCACAGTGTAATCTATTAGGTAAACGATGTAGCCTCAAATGTTGGTTTGCTGTGTGTGCTTTTTACTAAGCAAGTTTAAAAACTATGGTCCACTCTATAGATTTAATGAAGCTATTATACTGGCTAGGAGGTAAAGTCATAATGACCTTCTGATGACCTTTCTTTTTAAAATAAGTCCTGTGAGTGAGTCTAGTTGTTTGTATGTGCCATTTAGCCTCTGAGGTTCTTATTTTATAACAGAGATAAGTTTGATATAAAGAGATGAGAATCTTTTTTCCTCTTTGCTTTGTAGACCAGGCTGGCCTTAAACTTTCAGTGACTCTCATTTCTCTGGCTCCTAAGTGCTGGGATTACAGGCATGAGTTCCCATGCCCAGATGAGAGACTAAACTTTTAACAGTAAATACTCTATAAAATATTTTATAAGAAAGGAAATATTGTTGCTGTGCTCTTGTTTTACATGGGAAATAATTTCCATTTATTTTTCCTCCTTTATCTTAAAACAGATTATGAAATACTTCATAGCTTTTATGCACTATTGAAGGGTAGGAAAGAAGGATCTAAGCCAAAGTTAAAGATACAGCATGTTTGGGGATGGCTCATACCTATGTTCTTAGTTCTTTGTAAACGAGAAGCAGAAGAATCATAAGCTCCAGGCCAGCCTGGGTGACACAGCAAGGCCCTGACTTCAAAAACACAAAACCAAGAATTGAGACAAAATTTTTAACCAAATGTTTTATAATTTAATTGTGAGCACTTTGATCGTATTTGGTTCTGTTTGCCAAATTCCATCGGCAGTAGCCAGTGCACAGTTTAGAGATAGTTCAGATCTGAAGTGCTTTCCTGTAATATAATTAAAGTGACAGTTAAAAGTAAAACTGCCTAGGAAATTGTTTGAGGATGTATGTCGCTGACGTTCGAGTGACTCCCAAGGGTGTGGCTAGGCAAGGATGCACAGCAACAGTCTTCCTTGGTACAGTCCAGGCTGGTCTAGAAAAGTTACAAGAAAGGTTTATGATACCTTTTTTACAAAACCCATGTCTTACATCCTTAGTGTAGCATATGCTATGTGCTGGCTAGGACAGTTCATTCCTGTATATATCATTTCTAATTCATGTATTGAGCATCCAGCAGCATTATACATGAAAAAGGATGAATTCCTCAAGTCACCAGATTTCTGGTTATTTTTGACCTTTGGTCCCTGTTGTCATTGTATTTTCTGTAGACTTGCTTGCTCTCCACATATTCTTTCTCATTGCTCCCTTCTACCACCCTCCTGTTTAAGGGCAGCTTATTATCCTCCTTGGTTTATTTTCTCAATAGACACATTTTCCACTGTTTTCTCAGATGTTTATCTTCCCAAGGCCAGGGAAGAAGCAGCCAGCTCCACAGTAAGCAGTCAGTACACCCTGAATGAATAAAGGAGCAACAGTGTATCTGTTCTTTCCCTCTCGATTGTCGGAGGCCTATCTAATGGAAGGAAGTTGGGATGTCACAGTTTCAGAGTCTGTGCTCTCACATCTTATTATCATATCAGGGTCTGTGTCATTGTTGAGAAAGGCACATGTATGTGTTTTATTTATCGAAGAGCAAACAGAACCACTCAGAATGAAGACCTCTGTATTCTTGACTTGACCCAGCTAATGTTTCAGTAGAAGAATGCTATCAACGACAGGGAAAGGCGGGTTCCAAAAATACTTTTTTTCTCTGATAAAGAGTAGAGGCACAAGAAATGAGAATAAAGCGAGATCTGCTGGTAAGCTGGAGGCAAGCATTTCTCACCTGAGTATATTTTCAGCACTGTCAGTAGTATCTGGCCCGTGGTAGGCACTTGATAATTGTATTTTTTAGTGGGCTGTGGTGTCTGGCACTAAGAAAGCATGCTGCTAATTTAAACCCTTCCCCAGAGGCACCATCAGCGCCTTCCCCCATCCTGCCGACCCCTGGGTGCTGTCTTTTCTCATCTGTAACTTATGATGTACTCGCCCCTGCTTTCTTCCTGCGCTGTCCGTTATTCCTCTCAGACTCCAGAAGTCATCTTGTTGAAACTCAGAGGATTCTGATAGTTCCTCTGCTGTTAGAACATGCCTGTTGTGGGTAAAGGCTCCAGCTAGCTTCACTGTGATTTCAACAGTATAATTGATAGGCAGCAGGACATACCCTATAACCTCTTGATTCCTATGTGTCCTGATTTTCCACTTCCCTAGCTCTCTTTATAGTGTTCTTCTGCCAGGACTTTTCTGGGTCATGTGTGTTCATTAGCTGTTCCTTCCATTGGAGCAATGGTATAATCAGATTTTAAAATATTTTTAATTGAAAATTTTTGATTTTTTTATTATTATTTTATGTGTGTTTTGCCTGCATATATGCTTAGTGCCTATGGTGGTCAGAAGAGGATATTGAACTTCCTAGAACCAGAGTTATGGATGATTGTGAGCCACCATACTTGAACTGTTCCCCTCCTCAACAAATAATTAAATAAATAAAGATCTTTTAAAGGTTTTTCATTTTAGCCATTGGTTGATTGTATTAGACTTCTTACTGCAAATTGAAATGAGAAAAACTATTGACAGTTTTAGAGATCCTTTCATATCTTACATTTTGCTTAAGCTGAGTGAGTACCTCTTGGTTTTCAGACAAGGAAAACGGTAGCAATGCTGCAGCAGACTGCTCATTTATTAGTTGTAATTTTGGGTGCTAATAGGATTTTTTTTTTTTTCCAAAATTCTCACGTCAAGCATTTCCTTTTCTGGTTAGTTTCCATTGTGGGTAAACTAAATAGCTTATGTGGAAAAGAAATGTCCTAGAATCACATTGCTGTCCAGATGTCAGGTGCTAACACATCCAGGGTAGTATGTTGGAAGAAGTGCTCTCTTAGCTACCTACACTGAACCTTGGCTGTCAGTTCATGGTCGCCTATCGCTGTGCTTGTGACACATCTTGTCCTTTGAAACACTTCTACAATGACAGTGGCTAGGGCACTTGGTAATGTGGATGACAGCCTACGTGAGTTGGCTGGGTGGAGGACTGGCTGGGTATGGTACAGCTGGCAACACAGTCAGACTGACAAAATGCCTGGAGTCACCGCCCACTGGTCTCTTAGTTAAGCTTGCAGTTACAGTTAAGCAGTGTAAGCAGCACTGGCCATAGAGGACAGGACCGGGTGTATGACAGTGGGAGGAGCAGGGGACAGCTTCCTAGTTTCTGTAAACAGTTTAGCTTTGTCAGCATTAGTACAGTTTCCTGTAATGGCCAGTCTGCCCTTGCCGCTCTTGAAATCAAAACTGTTCTTGTTAATCATTCATTGTCCCTTCTGGGGGGCTTGAGTTTTCTTGCTCAGATGGTACATACAGTTTGTTACTTCTCTAAGCTGATACGGTTATTGATGGAGACAAATTGTCCTGCAGTCTATGTAGCAAAGTATTTTGCTACATGAGTGGTCTGTAAAAAGAAGCTGAATGTCACTTAGTCAACTAAGTAAAGCTTAGAAACTTGTGTTTTGGTTGGTAAAATATTTTTGCTTGCACTGCAGCACTTATTAGACACAGAATACCATCTGAGTCTTTTGTTTATTGTTTATTCTTTAACACAAATTTGGATTTGCTTTAAAAGGTGATTGAAGCCAGGCTGAAGCAGGAGGATCTTGATTTGAAAACCAGTGTAGGCTGTATAGAGAGTTCAAGGGTTCTATTGGAGACCCTGGAGAGGGCCAGGGGAAAAGAACCAGAGACCCTAGGGGTATGCCTGGGCACTTGACACTTTAAAGGGTAGTACTGTGCCTTCACTATCACTCTGACAGAAAACAGTTACTGCTGAGTAGTTGGTGCTGCTGCTAATGTGTTTATCAAATAGGAAAGTCTCACTATGACTAGTTTAGTTGTAATTGGGCTTTAGTTTCAGAATTGTGCTTCGTGGTGGACCTAATCCAAGACAAAAGTTTATGAGCTCATTTTAAAGAAAACACAGTTCAGGCACTTCCTGGGTGGACTGTTCCCGTTCTTCTTTACAAATCGGCTTCAGCGTAAACAAGCTGGGGGTGGCTAATTTTCTAGAGAGTTAATTGTTTAGTACCTTAATGTTTGGGACAGTCGGTTGGTAGTTTTCAAGTCACTGTTGCATAATTATCCCCTGATTCCTCACTAGCAGACAGTGATGAGATACTTGCCCTTGTTCTCAGCTCATAGATGGAAAAAGTCTGAAGCCTCGGCATAGGTTCCTTGATACTTTGGTTCCCGGACCTAGTAAATGATAGTAGACTGCGAAGTGGGAGTCCTGTCTGCTCCTCCCTGCTCCATCACTCCTTGCCCTGCCACTGAACCCTTCTGCAAGCACTCAAGCATTATGTCCCTGGAACAGTTGTCTTTCCTCTCATTTCCAGCCTTTTTTGGATCCTCTTTGCCCCATATGACCAGCATGTTTCTGTTGAGTTCTAGTGCATTGCTTTGAGTATGTGGAAGGTTTGTTTATGTTTGGCTTTGCAGTGATATTCACGTCCTTTTTTACACTCTGAGTGTTCATAATGTTTTGCTAACTAACTTAAGAGTTAGGACAGACGTACTTTTACCTAACATTGATAGTAAGCTTGCCTACTTGGAGTGGTTCATTAACTGCATAAATGATCTTGGGGCAGTTTGAGGCTTCCCTTCCTTAAAGCTCATTGCCGTAAGAATCCTCATCCAAGGTGGTGTCTTTTCTGAAGACGCCACTGAAGACTGCCTGACTTGTATCTTTTTCCCGGATTTGCTTTTGCTTTGGGGAGAAGAGTATCAGGACAGGCTCTTATTGACGTGCTTCTCATATAGAGACGTCATGTGACCATACTGTGTGTGTATGAGCATCCCAGCCAGATTGCTGCTCGTCACAGATCTGTGTTTTGGTCAGAAATGACCTAATTTTAAAAATTATATTTCTGGATTTATAGTCACTTTTGTTTCCCTGCTTGAACATACTTCATTCTTAGTTCTAGCCTCGTGATACCGTTTATCTCTGTCTGTATTAGGCCTGCATTTTTACAAGATGCTGCTTTTCGGAAGACTTTACAGCCACAGGAGCAAAGCTGCATTAGAGTGGTTGACAGATCAAGGAAATAGTTTTGAGGACTGGACTTTACTGGACTTGGCTAAAGTTGGCGATATATCATAGTGATGGTAGTTAATCTTTCACATTTAATTGGTCTTCGTTTGGAAAACTGCATCCAAGTTTTTGTTTATTTGTTTGGGGTACCCTGTGATCCTCTTGCTCAGACTCCTGAGTGCAGGGAATACAAGCTTATTGCACCATGCCTAATTCAAGATTTCTGAATCAGTGCAGTGGATGAACTTTCTCATCCTTATTGTGTCTGTAATGGGCATAGATCCCTTGGGCAGAATTTCTCTGTTGTTTTACTTTGCTTTGTGGTCCAAGCACTCCGGCCCATGTACTTCGTTATGCTTTTCTTTCCCATACTCGTTAAAAAGTTAACCACTTTCAAAGAATGAAACCTTTTTACAGAGGCCTTAATGTGATCCCTTACTTTTTGAGGTGGCTTCTGACTGGTGGGCTAAATGTAGAGCAAGATAGCTTGTCAACAAGAATCTTCCCTGACTGTCAGTCTAGGTGTGACCTAGGGCAAGTTCCTCAGCCTCTCTCAGTCGGTTTCATGACTATGGAATACAGATTGCTATGGGATGTATTATCTGTTGTGAGGATTACATGGGGGATGAGCCATGAAAGATGATAGCATGTTGCCTGGCTGAATATAAATGACAGTGTTATTAATATTAGCCATTAATATTCCTTATATGCCATGTGCACATAAGTAGCTGTCAAAAGAAGTACTGTAAGCTTTGATTGGTCTTACTATTCTGAACTGGATTGCTAACATAACAGTCCTGAATCTGAATAAAGTAGAATGTATGACTTACATTCTTGGTACATCATGTTATTTATTTCCACGAGGACCACACATCCAAAGGAACTGAGGTGCTCTTTGGCACATTGGCTCTTGCTGCCTTTTAATAGAACTTTGCTTGGTTTTCAGATAAAATATTTATGTGTGCCTGTGTGGTTTATGTATAAATTGTATTGCCATGTCCAAGTAGGTGCCCACAGACGTCAGAAGAGGTCAGCGGATCCCCTGAAACTCAAGTTATAGGCAGTTCTGAACTGTCATTGGGTGCATATTTGTAAATGGTTGTAAAAATAAATTCTTTAATTCTGAAGAACCAAGTGTAATTCAGGTCTAATATCCCTTGTCTGAAATTATTGAGATCAGACATGTTGGGGTTTTAGATTTTCCATCTTTTTTATTAGCATACATATAGTAAGGGTGGAAGCCAAGCCTACATGTGAAACTTCACCTGTACTTCCTACACACTTTGCCTGCATAGCTGAAGGTAACTATATAGTTTTTTAGAAGTGTGCCTGTGTTTTGACTGGAACTTGTCACATGATGCTAGACATGGAAATTTCCACTTGTGGCATCATATCAGTACTTTAAAAGTTTGTATTTTGGAGGGTTTCAGATTTTAGGTAATCAGCCATTAATGAAAATAAAAATGACTTTCTTAGCATTGTATAGACTTTTGATGAACGAAGTCACCATGATCTCATTTTCACAATGGAATTTCTAGCCAGAGTTAAGTAGTTTGGAAACCATGTTCCTGAGAGCTTTAGCTGGCTGGGTTGGGAGAAGGGCTCAAATCCCTGTTCCTGCTTTGAGTGTGCTAACAGGTGCCAGTGCCCTGCTTGCCATCTCACTGAATGCTTTCTCTCTCCTCCCTTTCCCCTTTGTCTCTGTCCCCTCTCTATGACTGTCCACACACAGAGAAGTGTACCCTTTCCTGCTCTGTCATTTCCTCTGCTTGGCAGAGGTCCCATGAGTTCCCAGGTTACAGAGGGTAATTAACCTTCATTTCCAAGGTTAAAAAAAAAAATTCCTACATTCCTATTTTTTAAATACTCTGTTAAAAATGGTTTTAAGTGTTATGGATTTTTGTGAGATAAACAGCGTTTTGTACAAAAATAACTATAAAAAACCCAATTAGTTTAATTGAGAATTTCTACTTTGTCTTGATAAAGGAAAACAGATTTCACATTTGTTCTCCCTAAACAAAAAGAAAATAGCTCTTGATGACAGCGTTTAAAGACAGTATTAATGCCTGGGTGATGGTGGTGCACACCTTTAATCCCAGCACTCAGGAGGCAGAGCCAAGCAGATCTCTGAGTTCGAGGCCAGCCTGGTCTACAGAGATAGCCAGGTCTATGCAGACAATCTGTGTCTCAAAAAAAAAGTATTAATAAACAAAAACTGTCTTATTAATAAATTATCCTGTCTTTACTTCCTCAAAGGTTTTGGGTTCTTTGAACCAGAAAAATTATATTTATTAAGACCTTTTTTTTTTCTTTGAGACAGAGTTTCTCTGTAGCTTTGAGGCTTGTCCTGGAACTAGCTCTCGTAGACCAGGCTGGCCTCAAACTCATAGAGATCCACCTGCCTCTGCTTCCCGAGTGCTGGGATTAAAGGTGTGCACCACCACCACCTGACTAGAACATTTCTTTTTTAAGAAGAAAAAGAGCTAAAATGAATAAGTAGAGTATGGGACTTTGGTTTTTTAACACCCTGGGGTACTATTTTCTAGTCTTTGAGTAACTTTTAAAAATACGAGTGTCTTGCCTGCATGTATGTTTGTGCCCACTTACATGCAGTATACACGGAGGCCAAAATAGGGTGTCAGATCTCCTGGGATGGGAGCTCTGGGTGGTTATTAATCGCCATGTGGGTGCTGGAGGTTGAACCTGGGAGAGCCACCAGTGCTTTTAACTGCGGAGCCATCTTTCCAGTCCAAAATAACTAAAATTTTTCTCTGAATTTCTTCCATCTCTACCTCCCTGCTGTTTGTTTTCAGGTAGGGGCTAGTATAACTCAGTCTGACCTTGAACTGTGTAGCCAAGGGTGTTCTTGAACTAATCCTCCTGACTCCACATCTCAAGTGATGGGAATATAGATATGTACCACCACACCTGATATTTATCTACTCATTCATATGGAGGGTTTGCCTGCATGTATGTCTTTGTAGCACATGCTTGCGTGATGCCCTTGGAGGCCAGAAAAGGGTATAGGAATGGAGTTACAGATGGTTGTGAGCCAATTTGTGTTGCTGGGAATCAAACCTGGGTCTTCAGGAAGAACAGCCAATGCTCTTGATTGCTGTACCATCTCTCCAACCCTTTTCTACCTCTATCTGTCTGTTGTCTGTCTGCCTGCCTGCCTCTGTCTGTCTGTCTATCATCTGTTATGGTGGTAGGGCTTGAGCCGAAGCATCGAGCACAGTGGACAAAGTGCTCTATCCCCGAAATACATGCTCAGTGTCTGTCTGTCTGTTTGTTTTTTTGGAGAGAGGCTCTCACTGGCTTGCCTGGCCTAGAACTTGTAAACCTCCTTTCTCAGCTACTGTGCCTGACTCCCAAGTGCTTTGTATTCTACATTCTACTTTGAGACAGAATCTCACTACATTTCTTTTTGAGACAGGGTCTTACTCTACAGTGCAGACTCGACTGGAGCTCACTAGGTAGCTCAGGTTGGCCTCTGTCCTCCTACCTCAGTCTCCCCGGTGTTGGATTACAGGTGCAAGTCATCCCTCACACGATGTTTAGATTGTTTCTCAGTTCAAACGGCCTTGACCTTAGAATCCTGCTTCAGTCTCCAGGAATTGGGACTGTAGGTGTGCTCTCCCAGCTTAAAAATGTTTTTGTGTGTTAAGTAGGGTAGAAATTGTAGGGAGAATTTGTCACCTATTATTATGTGATTTTTGCTTAGCCTTCAGCCTGAAGGATGTGTAAGTTTGTTATCCATTCGCTATTAAGAAAAAGAGTTGTGGCTAATACTAGTAATGAGCAGCTGCCCACGGTTTCCATGTCACTGGGGGCGGTTTGCTTGTGGTTGCCCAGCTAACTGCTGCAGTAGACCTGACAAGTGAGGCAGTGGGCATTTACATGATGTTTATTCCAAATAATTAAATTCTCTATGTTCGCAAAGGCACAAAATACTAACTATCCTAATCAAAAATGTTGAACAATGGGCTGGAGATATCATACATTTGCCTGGTATGAGTAAGGTCCTGAGTTCAACGCTACATACTTAAATCTAAGATGAATGATGGGATTTAGCCAATTCAGTTATAAATCTTGCTATACAAATGATTGGCTACTTTTGACTATTGCTAATTTGCCATGTTTGTAAGTAAAAATTATTTCCTTCAGCTTTAACCTTAATGTATGATCTCTTAATCTGATTTAAAAGTTTTATTTCATAACAATTAAATTTTTATAGGAATATGTCTATGTCTGATGTTTTATGTGGTGTGTATGTGTATGCACATGTTCGCTCAGGTATTAAGGTATGGAGTTATTACTTTTAATTGTCTAGTTTCATTATAGTCTGTTTTCTTTCCTCAAATGTGGAGCATAAAAAGTAAATGTAAAAAAGATGATGAGGGTAGGAAAGCCCGGGGTAAGAGAAAAGCAGGCTGTAGGGTTCCTAACAGTTCTGTGAGCACACCTGGCAGGCTTACAGTCACATGCCGTTGCACAGTCATTGATGGGGCAGTTACCAGTCACACACCATTGCACACCCATTGATGAGGCAGGTATCTTTTTGCAGGCTTATTTGCGAGGGGACCAAGTAAAAATAATCTCTTTGTTGGTCACAGATGTTAATTGGAGTTAATTATGGTAAGTAGGCAAACATATATATTTATACGTATGATCAGTACTCCAAATGAAACCATTAGGAAGGAAGAAGACACCCAGAATTCGGTTCAAAAAAGGTGCTCTTTTTTTTTTTTTTTCCTCTGTAGCTTTAGAGCCTGACTGTCCTGGAAGTAGTAGACCAGGCTGACCTCAGACTCACAGACATCCACCTGCCTCTGCCTCCCGAGTGCTGGGATTAAAGGCGTGCGCCATCACCGCTGGTTTAAGGAGGTGACATTTATTTAAGACTTCATACATGAGAGGCATATCAGCCAGGCATGGGGGAAGCTGGAAGAGTTCCTCAGGCAGAAGGAGGAGTCCGTGTGTGAAGTTGGAAAAGCTAGTTGCTCATCAGAAAACTTGTTCACTGTTGTGGAGGGGCCTGACCAGGTGCAGGAGGCTGGTGGCTGCTGGTTACTGTCTGGCTGTAGTTCAAACTTGGGGATTTCTGAATGCAGTGGGAAGCCACCAGAGGACCTTGGCAAGACAGGGAGGCTGCTGGGCCTGTGCTGGGTGTAGCAGTCTGACTGGGAGAGCTACAGGAGGAGCAGTGCCTCTAGGTGGATGAGACACTTCGGAGTTTGACACACGAGTCTGAAGTCCAGGGTAGAGTTTGGGACTGGAGAAGTTTGTGAACTTTTTGTTTGCATTGTACGTGATTTATCAGAATATAAGGTGTACAAGCAGAGGGCTACCCTAAGGAACCTTGGCGTCTTTTGAGAATGTTCAGAGGCAGAAGTCATATGAAAAGGAGAAGTGTCCTGAAGTGTAGTAGCACAGCACTTGGGAGGTCGAGGCAGGAGGATTGCCTGTTGTGAAGTCACCTAGTTACATAGTAAGACTAAACAAACTAAACACTTTTTTTTTTTAAAGAGAAGAGCTGCTGCAGGGATTGGGAAGTGTTTGCACAGAACAGAGGGAAGCTGATAGCAGGAAGGCTCTGGCTGGCAGGTGACACGGGGAGGGGAGGGGAGGCCAGACTGGATGTGCCTGGGGAGGGAAGGGAGGTGAGGAAGTGGAGAAGACTCTCTTGAAGCCGGGCTGACTGCTCTCATTTCCCTTTTGCAGCACTTTCAAACACCTGGCTTAGCAAGTTGTGGTTTTTCAGAGCTTTTTAAAGTTCAAGCACATTGTGCTTGTATTAACCAATATCTTTGAATTGCACTCAAAGAGAGTTAAAAATGAGTTAATAGGCCAGATAAGGGCTCTGGGTATAGCTTAGCTGGTAGAGAACTTACCGAGTATGCCCAGAGCCTAGGATTTGATTCCCAGCACCACATAAACTGGGCATGGTAGTCCCATACCCATAATCCTGACACTTACACATGGGGGAACATGATCTCAAAAAATACAGAAGAGTTTCTCATTTTTTTTACAGCTGTTCCTTCATGTCCTTAGGAGTCTGGTAACCGCCTCAGATAGGAAAATCTTAATGTGCAGTCTCTGGTATAAAATGCATATAACCGAAGTACAACCTGCCATGTGCTTTAAATTGCCTCTGGCATAATAATGCTGCATACAGTGTAATGCTGTGGAAGCAGCTATTGCACGTTGTTGTTTTAGGAATAATGACAAGAAGAAAAGAGTGTTTTCAGTGCACATGGAATTCTTGCTTTGCCATGTAGTCTAGGCTGGCCTATTAATTTGCAGTCCTGTGTACCACCATGCATGGCTCCAGATGGAAACCTTTTTTCTGGCATTTTAGACTTGGGTTGGTTGGGTCTGTAGATATGGAACCTATGAATGAAACTGTACTGGAGTGTTTTACATGTGATTCCTCCCATTTAGAGAAGTGAGGGCAGAAATGTGGTCAGTGTATACCTGATGCCCTTCAGTTCTTCATGAAGCATGCTTTGAGTACTTGCTGTAGGTAGTGTGTTGCGGGCCCAGAGCTCAGGTGGATTGCTAGTTTGCTATGCTGGAGTTCTCAGTACTAATGAAGAGGAAGGAGTACAAGTCGGCAGGATTCGTGCTGTTATTCACTGCTCTGTTTGTAACTGGGTTTAGCTTAGAAAGGACCTCAGAGAAAGCAGTTTTGTTCATGATTCAAACCCAAGGCTGTGGAGCTCCATAGCCCATTTGTGATTGGTTCTCAGTTCCATGCTTTTCTGCTTCTCATGCTAACAGAATTAGCCAGATCGTGATTTAGAGACAGGAACTGATGTGATCAGATACGTTTTGAGCTAATTTGCACATTCGGCAGTATTTGAAATATTTTCAAGTCGCCTTGCTTTGCTGTCTGATAGGATTCAGGGATGAAACAAATAGACTGGGTGGAACTTCACTGTTGGGAAGAAAGCTTAGGAATATGGAGCTCAACTAGGAGCGAAGCCGTCTGGGTTTTACTGTCACCTGCTTCTCATTTATTAGTTAATGTTAATTATTCCGAAGTGTTTGAGTTTGGGGTTTGTAGCATATCCTTGATGAGCCAAACTTCCCATAGGGTCTGTGGGGTATCAGGAAGCCTCTGACCACTGTCCCCGTGGAAACCACAGGAGATTGACCCAGGGTGGGGGATGTTGGAAAGTTGCATGTTTCCCCCTTCTCCCCTTTCTTCCTGCTTGCTTGCCAGCAGTGGAAGGCATTGATTTTTGGAAAATGGCAAAAAGAAAAAAAAAATGTAGTACCAAAGACTTCTAGTTGTGGCAAAGTGTGATTTTTTTTTCCTGTGTGTACGTATGTGCGTGCACGTATTAGAGAGCATTTACACAAACACGTGTTTGTGAAAAGAGGTCTGTGAGCATTTGTGTGGGGGGCACTTGTATGGAGGTCAGAGGAGAACTTGTGAAGTTGATTCTGCCCTACTGTGTGGGCATGGGCTGTGCTCTGGTCGGCAGGCTTTGACACACTAGTGCCTTTACCCACTGTCCTTTGCTTCTGTATTGCTGTGATAGGACACGTAGGGGACGACAGGGTTTACTTTAGCATGCAGGGTATAGCCGGTCCCTGAGGGAAGGAACCTGGAGACAGGAGCAGAATGAAGCAGGCCATGGGTTGCCCAGTTTGCTCTCCTGTACTACCCAGGACAGCTTTTCCAGGGTGGCACTGCCTCTAGTGGGCTGGGCCCTCCTAGACTAATCAAGAAATATTCCATACATTTGTCTACGGGTTATCTGGTGACAGTAATTCCTCGGGTAAGGGGCCTCTTCCCAGATGATTCTAGCTTGTGCCGAGTTGACAAAACAGAACACTAACCAACACATGCACTGAGCTGTCTGTTCTTTATATGGTTTTCAGATTGTGTATGATTGGCTCTTTTCAAAAGTTTAACATTGAAGCATTTTTCAAGGCTCAGAACTTTAACCTTTATTGTATTGAATGTATTACATGAGAACTGGAGAGTAGGAAGGTTGTTCACTTCTTGGAGAAGATGACTTAAATTTTATTTTAAGGTTTATTATTTTTTCCTTGTGTGTGTCTGAATGTACACATGATGCATCGTGTGCACAGGCACCCAGGGAGGCCAGAACAGGGTGCGAGACCCCCTGAAAATGTCACAGGCAGCAGTGGCATTCTAAACTATTCATGGTCTCTAGGGGTAAAAAAAAAATCACACAGTGATGCTCTATACCATCTGAGACATCTTTGTTGCTTGACATTGGTTTTCTTCCACTGGTATTTGAATACATACTGGGTACTGAGATAAACTCTTTGGTACTCTGTCCAGCTTCATATCCTGCCCTTTATGGTTGCAGCATTAGCATCTCCTGGAGGTTATTTTTCTCCATACCAGTAGATTCTTTAGATATGGTATGAACTTTTTACTTCAGTGGGAGATTCTTAGGAAGCCAAAGTAGTGATTCTAAACAGTACCGTATGGGATAAATCTTACCATACTGCTGTCCTGTTGGTCAGAGCTATTCCACGTCTGCAGCGTGACTGTCCTTCCCATGTTAAGTAGGTTTTACTTTCATGAGATACTGGCAGAATTGAGCACCTTTGTAGGACACACATTTATAAACGCAAGTAGGGATGGTTGGATCTCTGTTCTTCCAGGGTAAATAAAGCATTTTAATAAAGTAAGGTACTTTCTTTTTATGACTTCTGTAGCAGGGGAATTACTTTTAGTAGATAAATTACATCAATTAGATTACTACCCTCATCTGAGCGGTGGTGGCACACGCCTTTAATCCCAGTACTGGGGAGGCAGAGGCAGGCTAGTCACCTCTGAGTTCAAGGCCAGCCTGGTGGTCTACAAGAGCTAGTTCCAGGACAGGAACCAAAGCTACAGAGAAACCTTGTCTTGAAAAAAAACAAAACAAATAAAAAGATTATTATCCACAAATGATTTTGGTGGTAAATCTAAAACATTTGACATAAAGCACTTACTAACTGAGAGTCGTGGCAAGTTAGTAGCCTGTATAATAAAGTTGATGGCCTGGCTCTTTCCACGGGTGTCTCTCACACGCTGCTTGTTACCACAGTCTGTGCGGTAGAAGAAGTAGACTAAACTTGGGTTTAAATAAGCCAGAGGTAGTATTCTTGAGGAAATTTTTGCTTTGTTATAAACTATCTTAGATTGGTTTAGGAAGATTTATTTTGAAAAAAAATACTGAGAGTTAATGTAACTGACTAATTTTGACTCTTAGAATTGTTAAATATGATATGGAAAATGCTAGAAAGAAATTTGAAATCTTACTAACTTAGAGGTAGTTGGTTTGGTATACTGACAGAATTAATCATCTCATTAACTTAGAGGGTAGTTGGTTGGTATATTGACAGAGTTCATCTCACTAACTTAGAGGTAGTTGGGTTGGTATACTGACAGAGTTAATCTCACTAACTTAGAGGTAGTTGGTTTGGTATACTGACAGAGTTAATCTCACTAACTTAGAGGTAGTTGGTTTGGTATACTGACAGAGTAAATCTCACTAACTTAGAGGGTAGTTGGTTGGGTATACTGACAGAGCAAAGGGGAAATTGCAGTTTCTTTTGCTATCAGTAAATATTGTTGTGTTCCTGTGATGGGAGGTACTTTACATACACTTACAGAGGTGACAGTAGTGTACTGTTTGTATAACATCAAATATTTTTCTCCAGAGAAAAGCAAGATGAAAATTTAAAAAAAAAAAAAAAACTTCAGAGATATGGATCAATAAAAGAAGTTCCTTGAAACCACGCAAGAGGAGCTGTTAGAAGGGCAGAAGTGAAACAGACCGGGATTAACAGGCATTATCCTCCCTCCAGTCTCTTGTTAGGATCTTGCTCTGTAGCCCAGGCTATACTCATTCTGTAGCCCAGCCTAGCCTTCATTCTAGAACCCTCCTGCCTCAACTCCCTAGGCTTCTAAGAAGCTGCAATTACAGGCCTATGCCAGTAGGCCCTGCAAAGTGAATAATGATTGATTAATGATTGATTGATTACAGACCTATACTACCATTCCCCACAAAGTGAATATTGATGAATGGATAGATTTTTCTTTTGAATTTTGATATTTTTAATGATTTTTGACAGAAGATCAAAATCTTATTAGATGATGGCAGTAACAACTGAAAGAGGCTCAGAAAGAAAAAAATGTAACCCTTTAAAAATCTTTTTAATGCTTTTCAGTGAAAACTTTTTCTCATTTAAAAGCATACCTAATTGCCTTGCATTAAGTTTTTCACATTTTATGAGATGAAGCAATGATGGTTTGTCTGAGTAGATGTTTTATTCCCCCAGTGCTGGGGATTAGGTTTGCTAACTAAACACTGAAGCACAGAGCTAATTCCCAGTGTACAAACAATCAGATTTTAGTTCACCTTCTGACTCTCCTCATAAAGTCTGATACGGTGAAGTTAAGACATATATAATACATGCTACCTACAGTTCTTATTGGAATTTGACATCTGTCCAATGTCCTTGTATGTGTATTTAGAATGTCTGCTTGTGGCAAGAACCTTCCACATTCCATATGATCTGTGGCTCCCCCTAATCCTGCAGACGGAGACCTGAGCTAGGCCCTACCATGCCTGGCTATTGGTTAGAAGACAATTATTCAGATACCTAAATATCTGTACAAGTTTCACCATCATCCAGTCCCTTCAGTCCTGTTGGAAAGCCAGTAAGCTGACGCAGTGGGTAAAGGAAGTGCTTGCTGCCGAGTCTGACAGCGTAGCTTTAGTCCCAGCACCCACCCATGTTGTAGAAGGAGTTGTTCTCTGACCTCCACACATGCGCCACCGCTTGTGTATGTGCACATGCACGCACACACACATGAATAAATGTGATTTTAAAATTCTACTTGTATATTCTCTTTTGTAGCCCTGATCACTTTTCTTGTGTGCCTTTTTGTTTGGCAGTAACATTTAACGATTGCCCTTACACTGAAGATCTTTGAGTTTTGTTTTTATATCATCTTGATACTGTAACTTCCAATAATGTTTTTCATGAAATCAAGACATACTAAAAATAAATAAATGGACTTTTGCTTTGGAAGAACTTAGCCACATACACTTAAGTTCATCTCTTGTTTTTCTGTTTTCTGTGCTTATCTTTATAAGCAGATAAAACTTAGTATTCATTACTCTAAAAACCATCATTCCATATGTTACAGTCTCAGTGACTGGCGTTTGTGGAAATACAAGATAGAAACAGGATGTCAAAAAGGGGAAGTTACAATACAAAGCATCCAGCAGATGTTCTTCTGGCTGTTACTATGTACCAGATAATAACCCCATTCTGGAATACAGAGAGCAAAAGTTTAAGTCTAGGTGTTTCCATAGGAGACCATTTATCAAACGAAGGTACTCTGGGATGCACAAACCCTCAGTACAAACAACAGAAGGGTATGATTCCTGAGGGCGGGCAGGGCAGCTGGGAGAAATGCAGTCAGTGGAAAGAAAGAGTAAAAATGAGTGTATCTTAAATTCATGTTTCTTCAAGAACTGATTCTTACTGGGGAAAAACCAAGAATTTGAATCTTGCCCCTAAAATAGTTTTCTTTCAGTCTCTGCTCCTTAAATTAGTCTTGGATAAACCATACATAGCTTCTGTCCTTCAGATTTTTCAGTTCTATAAAATGGGCAAGTCTAGCTGCTCTGCAGACTCTTCAGCTTGGATTCTCTCCGTCTCTCCCAAGAAAAGTAAGGTCCTTGGGTAGAGACTAGAAGGATTTGTGTCTGACACTAGTGTGGGTACAAAGGAAGGAAGGTGCACAGCTCTTGCAAAAGTACAGGTTGAACCTCAAGCTTTTCTTTTTCCTGAGTTGGCCTGATAGTCGTGTAGTCCAGGCTGTCCTTGAACTCATGGCATCTTTCCTGTCTCAGCCTCAAGTGCTGGGATTTACAGGCATTTGCCACCATGTCTAGCTTTGGGGCTCATTCTTAAAATAAAAACAGGAGATAGTATAATCCCTTGGTGTTCAAACTAGTAATTCTGGCCCCCTGGGTCAGTATTTATCACTGAGAACAATGTCTTCTTCTTGTTCTGGGCGATTCCCAATAAATAGGGATTTGCCTGGGTTTGGGTTTGGCTTTTTTTTTTTTCTGTTGTTGTTGTTGTTATTGACAAGGTCTTGCCAGCTGGCTTTAAACTCACAGACCCTCCTGTTTCAGGTTTGGAGCTTACGGGTATGGCTCACCACAGTTGCCCGGTAGATTTTAACCAAGCAACATAAGTAGATTGGATCTTTGGTCCTTCTCTATTCCCAGAGTTTTCTCCAAAATCATTCCCTCAGCAATCCCAGTCAGATGAGCTTCTCGATAGTGAACCTGTGTCTAGCCCTATCCTCGAGCCTCCACTTACTCTTCATTCATTCGCTCTTTCACTTTAGACCAAGCTGCTCCTAAACTCCAGTAGAGCCTTGATTTCTGTGTGAGTCTGCGTCCATGTGTGACTCCACTGAATTATGAAGAATATGCAGTGTTGCTTAAAACCTACTCTTGTAATAAAATGAAAGTAAATTACATTTCTAACCTAGAGTCTTAGTGGCTTGGCATTTTTAATCACACCTTTTTATTATTATTTAATTTTATGTGTATTTGTATTTTGCTGCATGTATGCCTGAATCACATGAGTGCCTAGTGTATTTGGAGACTAAAAGGGCTTCAGATCCCTTGGAACTAGGATTACAGATGGTTGTTAGCTGCCTCATGGATGCTGGGAATTGAACCTGGGTCTTCTGGAACGTAGTGCTCTTAACCACTGAGCAATCTCTAGCCCTTTTTATCAGGCTTTCAAAGATTTGTTTTTTATAGTTTTTAACTTAATTAAATTTAATGAGTGTGTACACGCATGTGACTTGTGCAAGCGCCTACGGAGACTAGAGGCATTGGGTCTTCTGGAGCTGGAGTTACAGGCATTTGTAAGTTGCCTGATATAGATGCTGGGAACTAAACTTAGGTCCTCTGGAAGAGCAGCGAGTGTTTTTAACCCCTGAACCATTTCTCTAACCCTTACCAGGCTTTTTAAAAGTTCATTTTGTATAATCACAAAAGAAGAAGTTATTTTTAAAATGTATGTGGAGATATGAAGTGATGCCAAGGATGACTGCATCAGAATCTCTTCTCTTGCAGCTTCTAAGATTTGGGCATGACAAATTTTTAGTAGACCTGAGAACCTGTGTTATGTTAATAAGCACGTCAAACAGTTCTGGTCTGTACCAGTAAGGACCATTTACCTAAGCTGGGTGTGGTTGCACCAGCTATGTAGTCCTTAGGCCGAAGCAGAAGGATCACTTAAGCTCAGGCATTCAGGCTTCCAGGCAACATAGCATGACTCACCTCAAAACAAAATAGGTGTTTGACATGCTACCACACACCTTTAATCCCAGCACTTCCGAGACAGAAGCAAGCGGGTCTCTGAGTTTGAAGCCAGCCTGGTCTACATAGTGAGTTCGAGGACAGTTAGGTTTACATACTTACACACTATGTCTCAAAATAAACAAAATAAATTTCTAGAACACATTTACTAAAGGGCCAAATAATGTAGTTGAAACTTCTCATGCCAAGATATAAGATGAAAAGCATTACTGTACTAGTCATACCTAAGTATTATAAGAGAATACAAGTTTCTGCAAACTTCCGTAGCAGTACAATTCAAAATGCAATAAAATTATGTATAGCTTTTTGTAAGAGTGGCTTTACTGACCAGAAGAATCAAGTTATTTTTGCCTGTTCAGGCTCAATGCTTACTGTTACCTGCAAAATCCGTTGTAAATATTCACCCATTAATGATGATGTGTAATAATATTTTACACATCTGATCCTTGAAAATGTCTTTGGTTAGGGATGTATCTCAGTATTTACCTAGCATGTGTGAGAACCTACTCTCCATCCTCAGAGCAGCAAAGTGCAGATAGACATTGCCACGTGAGCATGCGATCTCATTGAGTGCAGTTAATTCTTCAAAAAAAAATTTGCGGGTTTTTCCCACTGAGCTTTCTAGCGTGCTGTCATTGCATGCTAACCTCTTCTGCTAGAAGGCTGGGAGAAGCTTTAGTTTGCAGTTAAATGGCTTTTGTGCCTGTATTAGGATTTGAAGGATGCCTCAGGAATTGAAGTTAGAGTTTGGAACTGGACATGCGTCGTAAATTTATGTGACAATGGGGATTCACTTCCTTTTTACCACAGCGAGTGTATAAAAACAGTTTGACGTTGCTAGAGATTCAGTCATAATGCCAGTTGTTGAGATGGATTTACCAGAGTATAAGTGTCTCTAAAATAGACTGTTTTGCCTTATAATTTTAGGTTGAACTCCTTCAAGAATAGAATCTACTCTTCCCAAAGCTAATTTCAAAAACCAGTGCTCAGCAGCAGTGGTTAAGGGTAGAGTTTGTCTAGAAGAAGAAAGTCCATTTCATCCCCTTGCTCAGAAAGTTTAGTAAGTGTCTCCACTGAACTTGTAGTTTGGTTGTGAGCCTCGCCTTTAGCGGCTGAGCCATCTCAGCCCACAGCACTGAACTTGCCAAGGGTGCATCAGAACACTCATTTCACCCTCCCTTCACCTTTTCTCTGTTAACACTGGGCCACATGTTGTTCATTTTGGCCTCAAACTTGCTATCAAGCAGAGGATGAACATGAACTTTGGTTCTCCTGCCTCCTTCCAAGTGCTGAGGTTACAGGTGTGTGCCACTGCACCTTGGTGCTGAGGGTCAGACCCAGGGTTTCATGCATGCTAGGCAAAGTGTTCTACCAACTGAGCTATGTTTCCAGAATACTGACTCTCTCTATTTCTTTTTTTTTTTTTTTTTTTTTTTGTTTTTCGAGACAGGGTTTCTCTGTGGCTTTGGAACCTGTCCTGGAACTAGCTCTGTAGACCAGGCTGGTCTCGAACTCACAGAGATCCGCCTGCCTCTGCCTCCTGAGTGCTGGGATTAAAGGCGTGCGCCACCATCGCCCGGCTCTATTTCTGACAAAATTCCTGGATGTAGTGATGGCCAAGTTTGCAAGAGTAAATTAAATTCCTCATTGGCACTGCTCGACTTAATGCGTTTCCCACAAGGTACCTGTTCACAAGGAATTCAGTGCCTAGATCTTTTCATGGCTTTGTGTGTTTATCCCTCCACTCCCTTCCCTGCTCCACTCAGACTTTCCCACCATCAGAGTCCAGTGTATTTGCACTGATGTGGTGTAGTCTCAGTTCTTCGGCTACTTAAAGTTACTTAAAACTTGACACGACTGACTGAGCACTATTGAAAATAAATTCAGCAAGAATGGAGGAAAGTTCTAGAAATCATTAGTCTGTTTGTTATTGCTGCTGATTTTGTTTTGAAACAGGGTCCTGCTCTGTAGCCCTGGCTGGCCTGGAACGTGATATGCATGTAGACCAGATTGGCCTCGAACTCACAGAGATCCACCTAGTGTTTAGGTTATTCCTACTGTGCTCAACCTTGAGTTCTCACTGAAAGGCTAAGTCTGTCATCTTTGGACATGCTTGTTTGGCTGCTGCGATCAAACATGACTTAATCAGCTCTCCAGCAGTAAATGACACTCCTTGCTTGGAAAACAGTGAACCACATGGAAACTTTGGAAATAGGTGGAGATGTTTAGTCTGTAAGTGCTGACCCACACTGTATTCTTATAGTTAGCTACAGTGGCATTACATAGTAAACATGGTGCTTCACCATCTAGCGTAATCACTATGCAAGTACTGATGTTGTGGTGCATATTAAAAGCCTGGCATTCGAAATCCTCTTTTGTCTTTTTATTGTGCATATGAACTTGTCAGTGTAGCTGGCGGAGGGGGTGGGTGGAGTACCGTGGCAGTACTGGTGCTGTTTGAAGCATCCTCATCTTAAAACTTGCTCACCATCACCCTCAGTGCCCTGTGCAGTGGTACAGAAAGAGGAGAGTGTGCATGGGCTTCCTGTTTCCCTCTTCTGCAGGGTGTGGAAGCAGAGATGAGTGTGGCTGTGCATCAATATAGTTTTATTTTTAGACTCTAAAATTTGATTTCACACCATTTCACATGTTAAAAATACTCCTCATGTTTTTCCCAATCATTGAGAAATGAGCCTTAAAACAAGCAGTGGGCTGGATTTGGCCTGAGGAGTACTGTCGTTTGTGGGCAGACAGCTGATCTTCAGTCTGGATAAATAAAAATGATCCAGTGATTCTCTATGGTGGCTGAAGTTGCAGATTCTTTCCAGTATCACTCTACAGACAGTCTTTGTTAAAGGCATTGCTACATATTCCCCGATTTCATTCTAGAGTAAAATATTTGTGTCTGCATCATGTGGAACACACAGAGCTGGAAGAGGGCATTGAATTCCCTGAAGCTAGAATTATAGATGTGAGCCACCTGACTTGGGTTCTGGGATCTGAACTTGGGTCCCTGGAAGAGCAACAAGTGCTCTGAACCACTGAACCCTCACTAAGGCTTTTACCTCTACTTCTTAACTGCTTCAAATAAAGTTGTCTTTTCCCTATTGACATAAAGCTGTCAGTAGTTTTGATTGTTTTCCCTCAAAGAATAGGTGATTTCTGCTTGTATATTCTTGGACTATCCAGCTGAAATATGATATTCTTCAGAAAGGAACTCACAGTCTTTGGCTAGTTCAGGTTGTAGAAGGGCACTTGGAATTAGCATCTGGGGCAGTAGGTGTCAAGTGTACTGGGTCTCTCAGTCTATTTGCTTTTAGAAATTACTTTCTAGCATAGGTTCTTAGCTTTTGGATTAACTTCTGGCCCATGCCTTTACAAACAAAGAGAGTACGTTTATAACAAATGATTCTCGGGAATGGGGGACAATGTAGCTATCTGTTTCTAGCTTAGCTACAACTTGAAGGTTTGTAGAGTCTGTCTGGTGATGTGCATTGACTTTGCCAACAGGATGTTTGAGGCTAGAATCAGGTCTATAGGCTACAGTGCCGTTGCCTACACGTTTACATGGATCCTAAATGTCCATAGCCAAAAAGTTACCTCCCTGCTTTGCAGAGGAAAAAGAATTAGAAGTGACACTATGAGGTTTTAAGTCTGAACCAGGAAATGGGTTTTTTTAAATATTTATTTATTTATTATGTATACAATATTCTGTCTGTGTGTATGCCTGCTGGCCAGAAGAGGGCACCAGACCCCATTACAGATGGTTGTGAGCCACCATGTGGTTGCTGGGAATTGAACTCAGGACCTTTGGTAGAGCAGGCAATGCTCTTAACCTCTGAGCCATCTCTCCAGCCCCAGGAAATGGGTTTTTTTGTGAAATTTGATTTTAAATTTCTTTTGGTAGTAGAGACTGGACCAAGAAAAGCTAACTCAATTTCAAGTTAGGATCAACAAGTCTTAACTTTATAGTGTTCCTTATGCACCCCATGAAGTCCTCTGTTGTATTTATAGAGAGACTAAGCTGCATGACTTGGATAATGAGACAATAAAAGCAAAATTCAGGTTAATAACATGACCTATACTGAAAAGAGAATGCAACTTTGTTTTGAGACTGGTCTCATTCTTTCTGTGACTAGTCTGGTACTCTACACGTATATCAGGCTGGTCTTGAACTTATATATCTCCCTGCTTCTGTTTCTTTGTTTATTACTTCTTTCTGTTTGTTTGTTTGTTGTTTCTTTTTGTTTTTTGAGACAGGGTTTCTTCTTGTAGCCTTGGCTGTCCTGGGACTTGATCTGTAGACCAAGTTAGCCTTGAACTCACAGAGATCCTCCAGCTTCTGCCTCCCAAGTGCTGGGATTAAAGGTGTGTGCCATCATGGTCCAACATGAGAATCTAACTTTAAGTCAGTGTACTTTGTACGGTGAAGAATTGATTATTGAGCCACTGAATTCTGTCCACTGTTGGGGAAATAGGGACCTAGGAAAGTTTGGAAACTTGGTCAAATCACTCACTCAGGGTTAAAGAAAGAACTCCAATTCCCTTCTTTTTCTTCACACCAGCACTAGTAAACTAGAAGACATGAGTACTGAAATTGTTAAGAAAAAGTTAGTTAGGGAGCCTTCTCCCAGCCCTACCTCCTTGGTTCACACCTGCTCTTGAAGGTGAACATGTCAGGCAGCCAACATTGGACACAAACAACGGGGACCATCAGAAGCCTGGGGTCAGAAACCCTGCTGTGTGTTCATAGCCTTCAGGGGTACACTGTAGATTATAAACAGTTTGTGCTTTTTTAGTTTTGTTTGTTTGCTTGTTTATTTGCTTTTGAGATTGTAAGAAGAGTTTTCTCTATGGTTTTACTTCTCTTCAATGCATTTAAAAGCTACTGGTTTTTAGAACTCATGAGGTGTCAACAGGAGTATCTTGAATTCAAGGTCAGCATAGGCAAGACCTTGTTAAGAAAGAGTGGGGGGGGAGACCAGATTGTCCCGCCTCTCCAGCCCCAACATAACTTTTTTGATTGGAGACAGTTTTAGCCAAGATGTGTTTTCCACAGAAATAACATAGAATGTATTATGTCCTTGAGTAGATACGGCTGAGATGGGAAAGAAGGCAAGATGGGAATAGTCGAAGTCCATCATATGCGTAAATGTGGGGAGTGTAAATTATTTTAATTTCAAAGTCCCGAATGCACTCTCATTTAGTGTCTGTAGAAGCCAAGATTTGATAGCAATTGCACCATGACTTTTTTCTTTTTCCTTCATTCTGAGACAGGATGTCACTATATGGCCCTGACCTGTTTGTCTGTATTACATGCCTTTACCGTGATCGTTACCACTTATTTGGTTTTCATGAAATTTTGAATTTCTAATAAGTTAGGAACTAATCGGAGCCCACAAGATTTCAGATGAACCCTTCAGTCAGGTGTGGGAAGCATTCTGCTGAAATCCCAGCACTGAGAGACAGGCACAGAGGTGGTGGAAAGTGTGTAGTAGCTTTGGTTTTAGGATGTGCCTTTATTGGGGCTAGACAGATGTCTCCTAGGTTAAGAGCCCTGGTGCTCTTGCAGAGGACACCCATGTGGTCAGTTTCCCGTACTCACATGGTAGTTTACAATCATGTAGAATTCCAGTTCCAGGGCATCTGACATGTCTGGCTTCTGTGGGTACCGCAGGCACATGGTGCACTAACATACATGCAGACAAACACTTGTACACATAAAAGTAAATCTTTTTAAGATTTATTTTTAATTATTTATGTGTGTATATGTGCAACAAGTGCAGGTGCCCACAGAGGCTAGAAGAGGGTGTCCGATCCCCTGAAGCTAGAGTCACAGGTGATTGTGAGTACAGGTAAGTGGCTGTTGACTGCTGGGGACCAAATATAGGGCCTCGAGAAGAGCAGTATGCACTCTGAACTGTTTAAAGTATTTGTAGTTCTAAAATTGCCATGATTTCTTCTTCTTTCCTCCACCCTCCTTTTTCTTCTCCTTTTTCCTCCTATTCTCTCTTCTTGCTCTGGGTCTTACTGGATATCCTAAGCTTACTTGGAATTTACCCTGTAAGGAAAACTGGCCATGAACTCATGGCAATCCCCCAGCTTCAGCCTTTCTAGATTATAGGCTATACTTACCTACAATGCTGCAGTTACCTTTACCCATATTTTAAAGAGTTAATATACAACTGAGCTAAGTCTCACAGCTCTTTGAATCAACATGTGCTGCTATAGAATTAAGATCTTTTTAACAATAGCAAGGTAAGTCCAAGCGCATAAGAACAATGGGGATGGGTTTTTTTCCTGAAACGTTTGTATGGTTTAGCCGTGTATGATAAAGGACTAAAGAGCCTGACATAAACACAGGTTGGACTCTGCCACTATGTGAGTATTGTGCCACATTTGCAGGAACAAAAGTTAAAGAACGCCTTGCAGGTCAAGGTTGTAGGCTTTGACTTTATGATCTACTACTTCAGTTTAGCATTTACTAGCACAAGTATCTTATACGTGGCGGTGATCTCAAATATTTGTATTTGATAACACAATATTTTAGGTTTAAGTATACCTAGATTCATTACATTTCTTTCCTAATTCTGTGCGGAAAAATAATGTTCCAAATTTTATTGTTGTAATTGGCACTGAATCAGTGACATTTTATTTATTTATTCCTTTTGGAGTGGCTCTAAAGCTGTTGCTATTGTGAACTCCTGATCTCTGGTGTGGGCCATCACTCCCAGCTTAAATGTCCTTTGGTGTGCATCCTTTGTTCATGCTGAGTAAGTTCTTGGGGCAGACCAAAAGCCATTAGAGATTTTATGGGGTGTAGTGTTCCTGACTTTCTAAGAGTTTTGTGTGTGTTTGTAATGCCTCTGGGGTGTGTACTGTTTTCTGTAAACCTCAAACAATAGGGTGGTGTAAGTATTTACTTGGAAGGGAAGGAAGGATGCTGCTTCAGATAGTACTCATGGTGAGGGCATTCTCACTTCATTATCTTACCTTTGTAAGATTACTAGTCTTAATGCTTTTTATGTAGTTGAAGTTTTACTGTCAACTTGTACATGGGTTTCTTTTCTTTTATTGTTGTTCTTTGAGGCAAGGCTCACATAATCCAGACTGACCTTGAACTGGTCCTCAGACTGCACCTCCGATTCCCAAGTGCCAGGATCTCAGGCTGTGCCACCAGTCGGCTTCTTTTATCTTTGTCTAGATTCTCTATTGAAGAATGAACTCAGTGTTTCCCCTGTATGGGAAGGAGGAACCAGGAGAGCTTAGCAGTTAAAAATGTTTAACTCTGTCCAAAGGATCACTGTGGATATAAATGGAAAGGTACCGAAAGCTGTGTACTCAAAGTTGGTATTGAAATGGCCACACAGTAGCTCATTCCTTTAATGTCAGCACCTAGGAGGCCTCAAAGTCCTGCTGTAAATTCAAAGCCAATTCTGGTTATTCACTGGAACTCTGCCTCAAAAGAAAATGGGGGGGGGGGGCAGTATTAAAACTATTTGTTAAAGGGGCTGGAGAGATGGCTCAGTGGTTAAGAGCACTGGCTGCTCTTCCAGAGGTCCTGAGTTCAATTCCCAGCAACCACATGGTGGCTCACAACC